>NC_084973.1:13037289-13309789 GCF_963691925.1 Scomber scombrus
GATGCTTATCTCGTCCATGCTACTGTGCGGGCTGCATGACCTGTAGGCAGCTGCATCAGAGGTGTGTGTTTTGTGTTGAGGTGTTGACCTGTCAGAGGGGACTTGTTAGGACTTTAACTCCGACTGCTTGGCCGGTCTCCAGACATCCGGGGTGGCATCGATTTGAAACTTGTCCCTGTCTAATTTGATGATAACATCCAGCCTGCCCGTCGCAGCACCATGGACAGCGCACTGTCTTGACCTTGCCTTGCTATCAAATTACCCCCGTCTGGGCCACGGTGGGAGCCCAGCACCAAGTTTACTATAGTCTGAGAGAGACACTCACACACACACAGAGAGAAAGAAAGAGGGAGAGACAGAGGGAGAGAGAGCGCGCCGCGAGAGAGAGAGAGAGAGAGAGAGAGAGAGAGAGAGAGAGAGAGAGAGAGAGAGAGAGAGAGAGAGAGAGAGAGAGAGAGAGAGAGAGAGAGAGAGAGAGAGAGGGGGAGAAACGTTATTTTGAATGGCTGAACCGAAGACAAATCTTCTCTGAAGCCAGTGCTTACACTCAGCTGTAATGCTGTGGTGAATCGAGAGGAGATTGGCGGTTTACACTGGCTGTTGCGCTAGCCGTCTATGTAAACAATACTCAGTTACACTTACAGAGTTTATTTATGTTTTTATCCTTAAAGGACCCATCCGTCCTCGTATGACTCCCTCAGTTTAATCATATCTAAGATGTTAATTATATCTGTTAACTCAATCAGGTGGCCAATTAGGACAGTGGTATAAAAATGAGGGTAATCTATCCCAAAAAATAACTTTTAGTAATAAATATATATGGAATAAGAGTTTATAAAGTATGTTTACAGATTATTCAGAGCCAGGTTTACAGGTTAAAGGTGCATAATCTCACATTTGTGAAACAAACTTTTACACACTGTACAAGTCATCTCTCCATCACATGAGCTGCACAGTGAAAGCAACAGTGCATCTTGCACTATACAGACTTGAAGTCAAACCCCAACAGAATACTTTACGCGGACGTCTGGTGTTTAAACGTGCGCTTGATAGATGCTAAGCAAAAAAGAAGAAAACAAGGCATATTCATTTTGCAAATTTTTTCATAGTAGCTACACCCCATCAGCTGGTTCACATACTGTGGTAACAAGTTGATTTGGGAACCAGAATGTCTAAAGTTTGAGAGAGAGCCCACGGCACTGACGGGAGGAGGATTTACTGGTGGAGAAAGAGAGAGAGGGGAGGGGCGGCTGTTTGATGGAGCTCTACGGCTTTGAGACAGCTTGTTAATTAAAACCCCAAGATATGAGGCTCTGCAGCCACCGTCCATATCAGAGCACTGCTAACTATACTGACAGCAAGTTACTTAACAAGCGAGCGCCTCAATCCCATACCTTTTTTATCACAGGCGAGCAGTGAGATATTTTAATTCGTTAAAATCCCACTGTGGCGGTGAAATATCTTGTTTTCTACTTAAGAAAATATGACAAACCTTCGTATTCTCTGTTTGGGATATAGCCCAAATGGCTGCTTATGCTTCAAAATCCACACACCAGCTTAAATGTGGCAAATTCGATTAAGGAGGGAAAGAAAGGAGTGTCAAAAAAGGAGTGAATCAGTCTAGACATAGGTTGGGTGGTATTAAATTATTAGCTTTATATTCAGGCAATGGAATTATTACCAAAATCAAAGTAGCCTGCAGTTTGAGAAGCAGCCATAGGCCTCAGTGTGGATACAAAGAGGCAACATCAAGTCAAAACAAAGAGGCTACTGTGTATTTTTGGTGAATGCGTTTTCTGATCAATTTCAATCGAGGTCATACGCTTTGTCTCCATGCATTATTCCACCTTAATTGAACCCGCAACCCGCCCTTTGCCTGCGGGATCTCTGAGCTATTTCAATTCTATATGCATGTGTGAGATGATGGCTTGTTAAGTCGAGGAAAACAAATACCAGGAGAGCCTTACTCAAACACTCAAAATGTGTGACGGGCCTATGCCCATTGTTCAAAAAATAATTGAACTGCTGCTTCCCCCCCTCTCCTTTGCTTGCTAATAATGTGTTAGCCAAGTGTAGGCCAACTCATGTAAATAGCAGGAGGAGAATACGTGGATTTGGAGGGAATGAGGTGAAGCCTGACTGGGTTTGTGTCTTCTGGGGGGCTGCAGGTGGAGAGGCCCCGTATACAGTACAAGCGAACCTGCTGTGCCACACCACCCAGGATCCAAGTGTGTGTGTGTGTGTGTGTGTGTGTGTGTTTGTGTGTGTGTGTGTGTGTGTGTGTGTGTGTGTGTGTGTGTGTGTGTGTGTGTGTGTGTGTGTGTGTGTGTGTGTGTATGTGTGTGTGTGTGTGTGTGTGTGTGCGTGCGTGCGTGTGTGTGTGCGTGTGTTATTATCAAGACATTGAGCCCCCCCACTTAAATATAAAAGGCACATTTTTCTTGTAATCGTTAGGGTCTGCTGTCAGTAGACTATCTATTGAAATTAGCTACCATACTCGAAATATAAACAAGCTTTAATATCCATATAATAATTCAGCTGACTATACAGGAGGTCTGTATTTTAGATGTCTTCATATGAGAAATAAATGAAGCCACAGAGGGAGGGAAAAAAGCCAAAAACCGCCATTAACAACCCACTTTATGTTCTGGACTGTGTTCATCTTCAGCCACATGAGAGGAAATGTATTTTCTGGATCTGTTTTATTTGGGAAATAAAAAATGGTTGAAATACAGGATTTCCATTTCATTATTAAGCATCAAAACCATAAATATAAACTACAATCAATTGTATCTTCATAAAAAATAATAATCTCTGTACTTTAGTCTCTTCTCTCATCTTTAGATAACATATAATAGATCTTATATCGTTTCCATTTACAACACAAATATTTGAGTCAACCAAAGAGGTGGATAGACTCGATTTTTATGTATTTTTTTATTTAACTTTTCCTCGATTCCGAGGCTGTTTTCCAAATGTGTGTTAAGTGCATGCTTCTTTGTCACTGACTGCCGTATTAAAGCCCCTGCACCTGATCTGTTTGTGGCTGGTTTGGGGCCACGGCGCGTTTTAAGACAGCTGTAAAAGGCTCTCCAAGTCTCCAACACATTCATCAACGTCACACACCGACAAGCCGCTATTTAGTGAAAGTGTAACTGCAGCAGTATATCTTAGAGCAGAGTGGGCCACTCAGCAAACAATACAATAGACTTTTTTTCTTGGTTGTAACCAATCTAAAACAGATTTTAAGGTCGGTCAAATGATCGTTGGATTCCTAAAAATAATCAGAGAAATTGCACAATTATATTAATTTTTGTTAATTGTATAATTCCATATGCCAATGTCACGTTTTGTTTTGCCTTACTAAATATAAATAAGTCTTCCCTGTGACATACCTGTGCTTATAGTTTACTCTATATTTAAAATACATTTTGATCTGTTTTCTGCTAAGCTATAATTTGTGCTCCAAAGATTTTATAGTCTTTATTCTTTATCTTGTCTTTACTTAAATTAATATGACATCTTTTATTTTAAAATGGATTATTCAAACCTTTTCATTCCTTTGCTCATAATTGATATTCGAATTAGTGTATATGTTCTGCAACGTTACATTGCAAAAACAAACTATTAATTATCTAAAGCTCAAATATTGTGTGATGGTGTGTGTTATTATCAGTTTACATTAAAATTAAATGCAATACTGATCGCTGGTTTTAATCGATGTGATTCCACAGCTTAACAAAACAAACAAAAATGTCAGTCGACATAGGATAAAGCAATTATAAAACTCCCCACTATTCACAGCGGTGGGACTACATTAGAGCCGTTTGCAGCTGCTGTAATTCCTGGTTAAAAATGGCACTGGACTGTGGGCTGAGAGCGCAGCTGAGGAGAGAGAGGGTATGAGGCGGTTCTTGTGTCAGAGGGTCCCATAACGCAGAGCGCCATCTAGCAAACAAAGGTAGAAACAATAACAGGCATGGAGGGTCTGAGAGAGAGAGGCTGCCTTTACGCACACAGCACAGAGGGACACCACAACAAAGCGCAGCGGTTTAGTGCTCTCAGACACAAAAACTTCGTGTATCATGCATGCCATGTCGCGATCCTAGCCCTGCAGTGCCTACTATGTAAGATGTATACATGATCCAGCTCAAATCGATCAATTAGTCTTAGTGCAACGTCTGCTGCGTTTTACTTTTCCATCGGATCAAACTGTAATGAGCATCCAAAGGGTCAAGATGGCAGAGCAAATGAGCAGTGGTCAAGCTGAAAATGGGACAACTTTTAATGTCACAGTGGGTGACGGAGGGGAAAGTCGACTGGTGATTCCCTCACCTGACAAAATAAACTGTATCACAGCGTTTTACTGTGGGTGTGTATGTGAAACAGAAGCAAACAATGCATCTTCGAGCGTAGTTGCGAATCAATTATATATTATACTGCATGTCTGATGCTCTGCTGCTGCTAAGAGGTGTTAAGAGGTGGGTTTTGAAAAAAAAAAAGAAGTGGAATCATGTGTGTAAAGTGGTGAGTAATATGCCTCTAACACTTCCATCCTCACTTGCAGTAATCTTCCCTACTCACCCTCATCGCAATCATTATTTCATATACAAAGACTGAAGTAAGTCGTCTTCTCTATAGTATAATTACTGGTAATGATGGTGCAGTAACAGTAGAAGCGGTTACAGCCACGCACAGTAGGCTATAAGCAGTGTTTGAGTAATAATGATAGCAGTGGTAAAAGCCTGATCGCGAGTATGTAAAGGGGCACATTCTTGTTTTTATTCATCTTAGTTCACATTGTATCCGAACAGGTTAGTTAACCCAAAACTTAGAGTATATTAATCTCACATCAAAAGGTGCTGTGAATTGAAAATCTTTATAGCTGTAGATAATCAAATTAGTGCACCTATGTAATCCGAATTAGCATATACATAAAATACATTGTACTTTTTAGGTTTAGGAAGTGTAATAAACCTAAATATACAATTTTGACGTGTCAATTAGACATTATATTGAAGTGTAATAATACTAAACACAATGTGTGACTGATTAGTCGGCTTTTGCAATGATATATGAACCAAGGTGTCAGGGGCAACATTTTTCATATTCGTTATCTTGTCATTCTCCCCTCGACAACCAGCAATTTGTGACAATTTTCACTCGGTTAAGGCGTCCAATAATCCCTTTCCAGCCTCCACACTGCATATAAAGTTTAGACTGCATGTGCACACTTGTAACTAGGGCACTAATATAGTTTTAGAAATAATCATAATGAAATTGTGACTGCTTCCACTGAAGTGTACCTCACCTAATTTTTTATATATACACAATGATGAAGTGATAAAGTATGTGTGTGTGTGTGTGTGTGTGTGTGTGTGTGTGTGTGTGTGTGTGTGTGTGTGTGTGTGCGTGCGTGCGCACGCGTGTGCGTTCGTGCACGTGAACGCGCACGATTACTGGTGACTGTGCCCTCGAACTAAATTGGGGTATAAGCACGGCAGGAGAGTGCGTTAATTGATTAATTAATTAATGGAAAATACATTTGCAGTTTTCTTACGTGTTTTCCCATTATGTGATACTGTTTACATGATCTACTATTCTGTGGTGAGGAGACTGTGCTGAATGTAATCTGACCACTAGTTATTTATTACATTACAAAAATGTTGTGAAAAAATAATAAAATAAAATAATCCTAATAAACTATATATAAATGTGAAGTATATGTGTGAGACACTGCTTGCATATTTTACTTTTCTGAGAACATTGCATGCGTTCAGTGCATCCTTCAGTTGAAATATACAGCTACATACCATTATATTCATACTTCTTTCTGTTTTTTCTTTTTATACATATTTCTTTTCCCCTTAGAAGTAAATCCTTGACATTTTGCACTATTACCAAATTGTAGCATATAGGCTAGTAATCAGAAAATGACAGGGTTGCTCCATAGCAAAGCCCTATTTTGGTGCTGTTAAGAATCCTCTCAGAAAGGTTTTCTATCTCTTCAGCATTATGGTGCTGTAAACAACCCTGCCAGATTACATGAAATGCTCCACATCAGCAGCATTTAAAGGAACTTTCTGGCCCCATTATTTGCAGTATTTTATTTGCATAAATCAGAGGGAACCACTAAAGGAGAACCTTAGAAACCCCGTCTTTAGTGAAGCGAAACCTCTATGATCCACTTTCTGGTCCACATGCTGTATTTTCTGCTGCTCGTTCTTCAGGCCATGCCATAGTACTGACACCCTACCTTCCTTATATACCCGCTGCGTACGTGGAATGGAGAGAGTGAAGATGTGACGGGGCTTATTTGAAGTATGACGAGCTTTGTGGTCCACTCCTTTTCATTCCCTTGCCTCAAATCTACGCCCGCTTTCAAATAAGCCTCTTTGGCAATCCCATGCCGACCCCCCCAACACACACACCCCCTGCCACCTTGACATGAATGGGCGACTGACCTTTAGGGCCGTGTCCACTCTGCAGTCCAGTTTTATCCAAATAAGCCTTCTTCCCCCACCCTGCCTCATACGGGGCCAGTAATTCTTTACTGATATCATCAGCGGATGCAAATGAATTTGGACGGGGTGGGGGGTGCAGGAGTGGAGGGGGTGGTATTGGTGGTGTAGTCATGGACAAAATACCACACTGGCTGCAGAATGCTGCATGTGGAGAGATGGGAATATTGAATACCCCGCCACCAGAACCATCCCCGAATTCAATATTGCAGGAAAAAAAAATACACATTCCTATTTCAGAAATCTTGGCTGCGAAATACCACCAAGAAAAATCGCCATTCAAATGAGATGCGTTTATTTCTGCATGGCCTTTGAAGAGAAGAGAGGGGTCGTGTCACTCAAAAGAAGGAAAGGGCCACTCCGTTATAACCCCCCTCCTTTTTGCTCTCCCTCTCTCCCACCCTTCCCATCCCCTCTTCTCTCGCTCCGACCGACCCCCACTCACTCTTCTCCACGCGCGCACTTTCACACGCACGCACATTTTCACTATAGCACGCTGGCTTTGGGGGCGACACAGAGGATAGATTAGAGCTTTGCTCCTTTAACAAGGGAGAGGAGGCACTTCTATAATCACAGCGGCGGTATGTGGGGCCACAAAGAGTTTGCAACCACAGGGCGACTGGTCTTCTGTAGAGTGGTCCAAGCCGTGGGCAAGCCAGAGAAATGCTCTATCCAACATATTACTGGGATCAAAACACAGTGGTTATAGTGCGTAAAGATGTTATTAACCCACAGAGAACAGCAAAAGACCACTTCTAAATCTCCAAACAGTATAACCCTGGCATAGCCTGATTTAAGACAATTCACCACGTGACCAATATGACTAGAACACTGCGAATGATCAAGTAATTATTTAGTATGTAGAAAGAGCAATACATCCCCTGTTGATGATTTGGAGTGTGTTTCTGCACTACTACCGGCCTCCCTAAGAACAGTAGTGTAACATGGACATACAAATTTGATGGATGGTGCTGAGTAAGATGGAAAAAAGACATGTATTTATCAACATGCCGCATGTCCTCTGAGGTGGCTGAGAGAGAGAGAGAGAGAGAGAGAGAGAGAGAGAGAGAGAGAGAGAGAGAGAGAGAGAGAGAGAGAGAGAGAGAGAGAGAGAGAGAGAGAGAGAGAGAGAGAGAGATCACCAACCATGGTGACTACAGAGAGTCAATGGGAAACCTTACCACTGTCAGGAGAGGTTCCCTGTGGCATAGATGAAAAATATCCTCTAATGTATCGTTTCAGTCAAACATAATAGACCTTCAACAGCCTCTCTGAACAATCCAGGTAAACACAGATAGAAATAATATGAGCTTCAACTTTGACTACTGAAACAGCCTACAAAAGAATACTGACATGGTAGATAAATTATTCCTATTACTATTTTGTTTTACAAGATAATAATTTTAAGAGTATCTGCACTTATGGGAGAAAAAAACAGAATTATACTATAGCAGACACACACAATCTTTTTTTCATGTCCTGGTAAAGCTAATAGTAATAAAATATAAACGGAATTAGTCTATTAACCAAATCCTACAGCAAATGGAATTCCCATGTGTTTAGTGAAGAGGTTGGATACCTGCTAAAAAAAAGTTCGCCAATTTATTGTCAGTGGATAATATAGCAAAGGAGCAGAGAGGGTATAGGCTCAGTAGATTATATCTTCACAAGCATTATTCTGCTTGAGTGACTGTCTGAAAAAAACGCACAGGCTACAACAAAGATTGGTCAAGCATGAATGCGGCCTGTGTGTTTTGTCTTCATAACATATTAATCCATCAAACCATGAAGTGGGAACTAGTTGAGCCCAATACTTTAATGAGATTTTTTTAAAGATTTTTTTTGTGCTGAAAAATAAACTTCAGAGCAATAAAAAAAATTCTTCACATGCAAATAAAGCAGAAGCCAAAACTTTTTTTCACCCTTTTTCCTTACTTTTTATTGTTATTATTATCATTATTTTTTTCTTTTACATATAATGCAGCAAAAATGGGTCACCAATAAATTCTGTCTCAGCATTGATGTAATTGTAACAAAATGCTGCTAAGTAAAAACTGAGGGGCTCGCTGACTGCGGTGGCAAAGTCACACACCATCTGGAGTGTATTAGAAAGAGAAGCCGTAAATATTGCTGAAAAGCCTAGGCGTTATCAGGTATGTAAGCCCAGGCCTCGCTGCATGGCCTCCCATATGTTGACATAATCAGACTGTTGGGATGTCTATTAAAACGTATTTGAATTTAATAAATGAACACAATAATTAAATTCAATTTGTTTGTGCAGATCCTCCAATGATTCCCAGTGTTGGTGTGTTTACATATTTTGAGGGGTGGATTATTATGGGATAAAATGCTGCAGGACTCATGGGATGTTATCACAGTATTGAGATTGCTGTTAGATTTGGACCAAAAAGCAACAGGTTAACTGGCTTCAACTGCAACTATCCCCTAAATGTACCATAACAGCTCATTATTAGATGCATTATAGTTATGATTAAGTCGCTGCTGTGTTTTTTCCATGGTATCCCGCTGAAAACACACACACACACACACACACACACACACACACACACACACACACACACACACACACACACACACACACACGCTAAAACTTGACAGAGGGAATTAGGAGTTCCTCTTGAGCTGCAAGCCGATTCACGCGTTCCCCCTTTAAAACCAAGCGTTTCCTTTTCGACTATCCGGGTCTCTTTTAGGTAGTGCGATTTATTCCACACAGCATGTATATGTGTGTGTGCGCGCGCGCCGATGAGCACCTCAGTTCACACAAACATGTGTCCTTAAACTGTATGTGCATACATTCATGACTCAAATAGTGAGAAAACTTGCAGTTTAGATTTTAATGTCACATGCTGATTAATTTCTTGGCGATGACAAGAACACACGCACGCACACACACACTTGAACATATAGACGTACATCCTCTTTCACTTTTTACATATATATCCCCCCTCCCCTTTCTCTCACACTTCTCTGTCTCTCTCTTTCTCACTCACTCCCCCTGGCTTTATCCGTTTCAGTCCAAGGAACACACAAGAACACTCTGCAAAAGGGACACACACACACACACACACACACACACACACACACACACACACACACACACACACACACACACACACACACACACACACACACACACACACACACACATTAGAGAGAGAGGGAGAGACAGAGGAGGAGAAAGAGACAGAGGGGGAGAGACAGTGTCAAAATGAGCCTTACTTTTTTTTCCCCTTTTCCTGCCGTGAATCTTCATCCATCCGTCGTTGACAGAGCTTGACTTGATCCGACCACTTCTATCGCACTGCTAAAAAAGTCTGTAGTGCGCTTTAATTAATATATTTCTGGGCTGTGTCCCGTACCCAGAAGCTTTAGAGAGAGAAGAGGAGTGCAGATTGAGACATATTGAGCCCGCTTTAAAAGGATCATTTCATCATGTGGGAGGTTGGGACACACAAAGTTTGGACCCGTGACTGGCATTCCGGAGAGACATGCATATTTTAAAACAACAAAGCAAGACAGAGACCGGGGGCCCCGGGGTGGGAGGGGAGAAAACTTGGAAAGAAGTTACTATCAGATGAACAGCTGTCATTGTTGGGCAAGACTTGAGCGCATATTAAGATATAGTCATCTGAAAAAGGCTGCTTGTCCAAATAATGTCAGTGGTAGTCCCTATATCACTCATTCAATTATATCAACTTTTAATTTATTCATTCAAACACATATTTTAGTTTCTAAATTATTTAAATAGTAAACTGTGTGTGTGTGTGTATATATATAGTTAGTACGTTTTAAAAAAGAACGTAAAAAAGCTAAAATGTAACATTTTAACATTTTAAGGATTTTTAAATTACCATTTTGCTCCGTCAGCGTTATTAGGTCTGTGCTTATTTTATTCTACAGGTTGTCTACCAGAGCTGCTGTATAAACGCTTCCTGGGTTAAACATTTTCTGCAATTGTGATATTAAATGGAGCCAAACGTCTAAAATTAGGTTAAAATATTCACCTAAGCTGAACTGGAAATAAAATGTTTATCATTTACCTTCTGATAATGAAGCATACAGGCTGCAGATTTTTTTCTCTTTCCTCAAACATCTAAATAATGGCAGGTAAGGTTACAATTTTAAAAAAACGTCTCCCACTTCTATTTTGTCAAGTCACACACAGTTGTATCTCTCCCAAGTAAAGCCGGTGTGCTTAGCGCTGTCACTTCTGCACAGCTTTTACAACATCACTCCCCCTTTTTTCTCTCCTTTACTGGGAGGTTTTCGCTCTTGTGCACGGGGTCCATTCGTGCAACAACAACAAAAAAAGAGTGGAGAAGGCATTAATAAGAATGTGTTGGCTGTGATGAGAGATCTGTCCGCTGGAAATGAAGGGCCAGGGGAAGAAGACAAAGGGGGGAAAATGCATGCAGTGGTGTATAGCTGGATATCTCTGTTAGTTGTCAGCGTTTAGTCCATGGCTGTGGAATGCTAATGAGTGAGGTCTCTCTCCCTTTCTCTCCCTCGCTTTTCTCAATCCCCCCCTTCCTCCTGTCCACCGCTCTCCCTCCCTCCCTCTCTACCTCTCTCTCTCTCGGGGAGAAAAAGCGGATCGATAGCTGACCCGATGGTTTTGGCCAATGCTTTATTTATCTGGCAAGGCAATGATATTATCAGCCTTGAACGTTATATACAGCAAACGTCTTCCTAAATCAACACAAAGGGATCCGCTTACACAGTGATCCGGGCTTTCTCACAACCACCTCTCTCTCTCTCTCTCTCTCTCTCTCTCTCTCTCTCTCTCTCTCTCTCTCTCTCTCTCTCTCTCTCTCTCTCTCTCTCTCTGTTCCTCGACCAGTAGCGCGCACACCCGCGTACGTACGCTGGTAGATGGACGCTTTTACGCACGGGCATGCAAAGAACGCGCCCGCACACATACATACAGACAGACAGACCTCACACATATAAATCCTACCATTGCCTACACGCAGTTCTGACAAACCTGAGGAACTTGCGTGCGCACACAAACACTGACACACACTCACACACACACACACACACACACACACACACACACACACACACACACACACACACACACACACACACACACACACACACACACACGGGTTCAGACAGGCGTCCCCTTATGTTACATTAACAGCTAAGAATATTGTATACCCCGTAGGGCTGGATATGATCCATGGCTTAAAGGTTGCCTAAGAGGTCCGCCGACAGATCTCAGAACAGCACAGTGTAATCAGAAGACGTCTCTCTCCACTGACTGTGTACAGTAAATACACAAAGAAAATCAGGCTGTTTGCTGAGATATAGCGCAAAACATCTCACGGGAATCTATTTAATTTTGGACATTTGTCCTCCCTGTGCGGTTCCCAGCCATTTGTAACCTCGCTGTGGATGAGGTGCGCGGTGGCCATGGCGAAGCACTTGTTGTCCTGTGCTGTCATCATTTTTACGCACAAGACAATATAAGAAATAAGCCGTGTCATAGGCATACTTCAGAGGGCCCCCCATACACACAGCCGCTACTTGGAAATTGTTATTGTCTCAAACAGTATTTGTCAAATGTGACCGGGAAAAGCAGGCAACTATAAGTGAAATGAAGTGACGTGTAACGCCAATAGGACATTTCCATTGCTGCATAAAACCACTGGCTTGCATTGAGGGTTTTGGAGAAATAGGTTCGCTGACAACTTAGGATAATAAATGTTTCGCTTTCAGACAGATATCTCAAACGTGAAATCGCACCCAGCTGCTTGTGTAAAGCAAACAAATAGCCCCCCCGTGTTAGGAGTCTTCCACTTGTGGTTTGATAAATGAAACCAGACAAAGGTAAATGGTTATTTAACTCATTTCGTAGTAACACTTTGGTAACCGGAGTTTCCGAAATTACAGAGACACAAATGGGGCCTACAGTGTACCACATATCCATCTCATTTACCCACCGCAGTTATAGTCCAATCTGACAGTGCACTTACTTTTCTCCTTACAGTTTTTTTCTTTCCCTTTTATTTAATTAAATATAAGTACTAATAATGTTGTCATCACATTAGTGGCAGGATAAGAAATTTCGTGACGAACCTCTGGTCGAAAAATATTGAAAATATAGCTGATATTTGAAGCTTGTTATTTCAATATTTGAAGTGTTGCATGATAAACCAATTTGAGCTCCTGTCAAAGCAAAGAGAGTCAAAATGGTCCACAGACTAAATAGAAAATATCCCATTTTCCTTGAGTCCTCTTGTGTTTTGCTTGTATTGCCTATACAGAAACGTTAATTAGGAACACATGCCACAATTTCATCTGTTTTTGAACTATTGCTTTATATAGCCTGTAGTGTAACAATTGTATAACAGAATGCTCTCAGCAAGAGGATAAAAGATAGTTACTCTAGAGGGATTTAGAATACATTATGTGGAGACAACCAACTGAAAGCTGCGTTTAATAGCCCAGCAAACAATTTAGTCCAGAGCTACATGAAACAAAAACGACCTGGACTGTTGTGATGGCCATGGTGAAGCCATACTTATTCCCTCTAAAAAAAACCTTTAAAAACACAAACACAAACATTTATTCTCACGCGGAGTCTTCCTCGCCGTCCAAGAAACGATCCTCTGGATTATTAAAAAATAAACCAACAAAACAAAAAAACAAACAAAAAAACGCCAGTTTAAGATGAACACGCTGAATAATTAGAGTACTTCGGAAATTATCTGTTTTTAAGGCTGTATTTCAGGCTGTATTTAGGGAGTTGTTCGTTGTGTGTGTATTTTGTTAACTTTTGGTTTAATTCAGCATATTCTGCCTGCAGTGTTGAACAGAAAGGAAAGACCCCCATCAGATCATTAGACTGCAACTTTCACCTGACCTAAAGCTCCGGCAGAATCATATCCACACCAAAGAAATAACGATCCAACCTGAGGAAATATCACATTTATGTTTGTACAGTAGCCTAAGCAACAACAAGGCTTCTGACAACTGACCCAGTGTTACAGACAGGTAGATTGGGAGATAATAGGACCAATATGCCTGAACACACATTAATCATGAGAATAAAAAACTCTATTCTTGTGAGAGAGCATCTGAGGACACCCTTAAGCACAACCTACAGCATCATTCCAGCATAAGCACTAACTAATGAATACCTTAATATTGTAGCATTAGAATGAGACAGGCTATACAAACAAATAAACCACTGGCACAGATACCCCTCCCCCAATCCTATAAGGGAGATAACAAATATGGCGATATCAAATTCAGACATTGCAACGTGCTATATTCAGTTCAGCTCTCGTCCTCCTGTCCCTCGTCACTGCCAGTCAGCAGCTGAAGATGTGGGCAATATGGCACACAAGCAACACTTCTGATGATGAGGAGGGGGGGCTAACAGGAAAATTTAATAATTGTCACACCAAAACCCCATTTTCTTCCTCATAACGCCTTCCAATTTATCACATTTTATCACTCTAGATGTGAGTGTAATGCAGTAATGACAGCGAGGGTATATCCAGGTCCATAACTGGTCTTCCTGTGTCATTTGTGGAGAATATGGAGACAAAAAAGAGGGTGCGCACACACAGAGACAGACCAATGCAAAGACAGGAAGTCTATGTAACCCATCTAACACATTGAGGACTTATCGATACACTCATTACATTGTGAATGCACCAACCAAAGCAAGGCAACATCTCTTTCTGTCTGTCTCTCCCTAACACACACTCATACACTTACACACACGTTTCCCCTCTCATTTGTCTCCAATAGTCTCTCTCCCCCTCTCTCCCCTTCTTTCCTTCTCTCCCTCCCTCTCCTTCCTCTTCTCTATTCCCACACAATGCATCACATTCGGTGTTCCTATCGACTGGCTTACATGCTGTAAAATACATTTTCCAGATTGATCACGCATATCACAGCAGCTTTGCAGCGGGGCCTAACCCTTTTGCCAAATGACGCCCACATCAATATTGAGGCATGCACTATCAAGGCAGAGTTTTTTTTTAAACGAGGGAGAAGGGGAATATTGTTTGGTTTGTGGAGAATCACCTTGATTAAGCCACAGGAGGTAGGATAGAGGTGGCTCTGTGTGGTGCGCAGGCTTTCCTTGCTGTCTGGGAAAAATATTAAACATTAATGCGCTCACAGGCTGGCAGAGAGCTCACTGCTATAGTTCCTCACGTACAGTCTCCCCTCCTTTGTGTGCGCATAGCCAGTTATGTCAGTGGGTCTGTTAAAATGTAAGGTATGCACCCGTTGTGTAATTACCACACGTAATCCCGTGTATCACCTCGTTTTCACTGGTAGGTGTAATGGAGGCAAACAGTGTATTCAGAGGTTTCAGTGTAAGGCAATGCAGGATCCTGACTGACTGGCTGTAGGCTGCACTTTACTTATAGAAACCAATGAGCGCACAGGCAACAGATTCCCCTCAGATGGCTTAAAATAAGACCGAGCATCTTGACATTTGCTTCCAGGAAAAGGCTTGAGAATGAGACATCGTTGCCTATTTCTTTTTTTAATAGTACAGTCACCATCACACAACTTCATCAACCGACCCTTCTGCAAAAAGCTGCATCATGGAGTAAGCAAATTGAAGGCAACAACCAATAAAATTCAAGAAACAATGAAAATTTTCAAGACGAAACAAACAAAATGTATTTGAAATGATATATTAAAAGTGCTTTTGATTTTCATGTCTCTCCTCTTTGACTGATGATCGACTCCACACGCACTCATGGCCCGGGGAAAGGCGCCCCAGACGTCCTCTCAGTAAAAATGTCCTGGAGGTCAGTTTGCTGCTGTTGCAGGTCCATCGTATCAATTGGGAAAAAAGTTCAACCATCAGTGGTGATATTGTCATAGCGATTAGACTGTTTCTTATTTGTCTAAATTTCTTTATTTTTCTGTTTTTAAATTCTCACTTCAATTTTAATTCTTGGAGAACATAGCTTCGACAACATATATCGCACTCATTATAAGAAGCAAAAGGTTATATCAAAAAATTATTAGTATAGAATCACAGAAACCCTGGTTTAGAACCAGAAAAAATACAAAACAGAGAGGTACATAGACACAGGACAATTCTTATAATTGCTTGGAAACATTATTTTCCCGCTAAGTCTTGATTCTTTTTTTCTTACTGCGCATATGATGTTTTTCATTTTATTTGTATTTTTTTTTTTTACAAAAAAAGGAAAATAAAGACTAGTATTTTACAAAATGAAGAGTATTGTTCTTGAAGATGAGGGTGGATTTACACAGGTGTAAAGTCCAGTTCCAATATTTTTCTGTACATAATGTATTCCATCTTAGTCCCAGAAGACAGAAAAAAAGTAATGTCTTCCAAGTTTCTCAGAAAAGGTCCTATATATAGTCTTCTTGAAGGAGGATGGGGTGAGGGGTGCTGAATTTTGGTCCTTTTTTTCCTCTCTTTTTTCCACTTTCATATAAGGATCATTGGATGGACATGTAAGGCCAGTTGAAGCTGCTCCCGGATAATAGCATATCCCTGATGAGGGTTTCAATAGGAGTTTTACCTACCAAGCGGACGAAGAACAGCTGCTCGATTACTGACGAGGAGACGGTACGCAGAGAGGGCAGCCGCAGCAGGAGCTTCCCAAAACGGCTGGGCTGGTTCGGGTACTGGCTCCTCACATACTCCTCCAGGGCGCATTGGGATTTCTCCTGTAGGCTCTCGATGTGAGCAGCGTCCGAGAGGCCGCAAGCGTCTGCGAAACACACGCCAAAACATTGTGGTTAGGTTGGCTATGTCTCTTAACCCTGAAGTACAACATGTTGCGGAAATATGCATGAATCTGATATAATTTGCTTTTATACTTTCTTATTTCGACCAAGTGAAACAATTAACACTCAAATATCTAACACACATTACATTATTAAAATAAATGTACCTTATAGCTCACCAAGCCTTTTGGTGGAGCACAGACACTGATATAGGTCTACACATTTTACACTATCGTTATAAATACTCCTAATGGTAAAGAATTCAATTGACATGCTGACAAATTAGCCTCATATTTTCTGTGCAAAATATTAAATCACATCAACAATTTTAGCCTCACGTGGGTTTCGCTTTGGCAAGTGCATATCTTGCCATACCCAATTTACGTCCTGCAAAAGCACTCTGATTATCATTCAACATCACCCTTTGCGTGTTATTGACAAAGTGGAATGAACAAACACACTGCCCAAACATGCTACATCACACTGAGCGAGTGGGACTGTCATACAGAATAAACAAGGGGCTTGCTGGTGGAGTAGGGGGTGCACAACTCAGTGGAGGATATCTCTGCCTGCTCCTACAACAATCAACAAGAATATAGAGCTAAATGTCATGAAATCGGTGTTGTAAGCTTGTGGAGTCAGAATAGATGGGAGACTAGAGTAAAGGCGAAAGGTGGGGTGTGGGGTACAGGCCTAAAGGCCACTGCTCTTGACGTCTGGACTATGGGGATTCAAGTATAAGGAAACACAAACGGCACTGATGAATTTGAAATTACACTGGATGTAATGTGACCTAATTACTCTGCAGTAAGCTGTTAAGTCATTTTGCCGCTCTTCTCTCCATAGACCACTCTTGGCCTGTTTTTTGTTGGAGCCTATAGGACGGGCCGCTGGAAGCAATCACATTTATTAGAGGAGGTGAAGTCAATAGTCACGCAGAAGCGACATAAAATGTCAGAAAATGAGCCAGTGCAGCGACGCAGGCAAAACGTGTGTTATGGTGCTGACTGGTGGATTATGCAGCCTTGTGCAGTGACGCTCCCCTGTAGACAAAAGCACAAGCCTTGATGGTGTCTTACGATGTTTCAGCCTGTTAGAAAGAAAACTGTCTTTCACACAACCTAAGCATGCCTGTTCTACTGCTTATAAACTGCTGTAAACGCAGGCAGCATAACCGCTGGCGTATATAGTCCCACATGGAGTGTAGGCTGTCTTTAAAAGATCCTACATTAAACAGTGCTTTTGTAAAAACTACACAAGAAAGATAGCTACAGTTCTCAAGCACTAATAGATTAAACACCGAACAGAAGCTTTTAAGCCTATTCGTGATTTCTCAGTGCTATAACTCACTATGGGCAGACACAATAACCTTATGAACCCGGGGGCAAAGCTGAGATCTCGGGGTGATTTACTATGACCTTAGTCCGGCCGGTCAAAGCCCCGTGTATGCAAATCCCTTTGTATTAATGCTGACTGTCCCATTTAAAATCTAAAGCTTCCAGTAAGTTTGAAATTTATTAAATGAGGAAAATTCTTGTAAAGTATAATAGTTGACCTAAATGTTCAATACAGCGATTTGTGGAGTTTAATGCATTGCAGGGAATATGGTGCAGTTGAATGTAGTCTATGCGACATGAAAAAGCTGGTCAAAGAAACACCATAGTCCTCCATAAGGCCTGTCTGCCTGCAGCCCTGCACCCCACTACCTCAATAGAATGGGACATGGGAGCAGATAGCTTCCAGATTCGCAAACGACTATTTCTATGGTCGGGTAGTAAAGGCACATACTGCAATGTGCACATGTGAATAGAATAAAGAGTTAATGCAAGACAATGATTAGCCTGGCCACCATTATTTATGCATCAAATACTGACAGGACTGATGTTATTAAAGGCAAACAATCCACGCTGGTCTTGGCAAAGTGCCACATGACTTGTTATAGCCAACACCAGTTGTAGCCTATCAACCCAACTAAATGATCTGTTAGAAAACATGGAGCATGTTGATGTGTGTATGAAGTTTCTCTGGGTAATCTGGGGTGAATTACTGCGACGCCGTGCAACAGGAAAAAATATGGTCAAATATGTCAGTGCACACGGTAACATTACAGCATGTGCAGCCTATTAGTAAATAAAGCGAATCTCACAAGCAGTTACATTACTGTAGTACGGCAACTGAGTCAAAATACGTATTTATTCATTTTAAAACATACATTTACCTCTCAGTATGCCTGCAACATTTGGCGTGTCAAATTAGCCTAGTTGCCAAACCCCAAAAGTGAAAAGTAGTCATTATGGCTCCTGCAACTAAAAATAGAAAAAAAATTCTAGATAGTCCTCCAACAGTAGGAAAACCTATGTGGGAATGTTGTATCCGCCAGAAAAAAAGGAAAACTGAACGTTGAAAGTGGTTTAGTAGCTTGGGAAACAATCTGAGTTCCTATTTACAAGTTTGGTGAACACTCAAGAGTTTAAATCCTTTAGATCCCAATTCACTACAGCTTATTATGACATATACACACTATATGACATTATAATATTGTATGACAGAATTTAGCGATAATATAATATACTATAATACTCTTTTATATAATATATAGACAGTAAGGTAATGTATGTATGCATTTATAAATCCCTGTGACGCCTAATAAATAATAAACAATGATTATTCAAATATGCTACATGTGTAAGTGTATTCACTATCAATATAAAATGGAGTTATGACGCTTTGTAGGGACATTGAAAGTGAGAATTATTGGAATGTAAATCCAAATCTGAAAACTACAGTAATACTGAATATTTTATCACAAACGTGACCAATTATAGAATCTTTATAGCCTTATTACAGAATTTTGCAATGGGCCAATTTATGAGACAATGAGGTAAAAAGTTTGAGGTAAGTTCAAAAGTAGTTTGCGGCCTGTGTGTGAGTTTAGACGTTCCTTTTCCTTCCCATCACCAAACTCCCTTGACATAACAGGCCTAATGACACCAAGCGTACACAACCAACTCCAAAATAGCATCTAAATTACGCACCGAGAGTAAATGAGGACCTTTAGGACCTTGCCCCAGTCAGCCATCAATTAAGCTCCCAACAATGTAGGTTACTTTTGAAAATTGCTGCTGATGACTTTTCAAAGCATGTGCGACAAGAAAAACTATCCTCAATAACTAAGAAAATTAATAGGTCAGCTAAGATTAATCTACAAACAATCCATATATAAGTGCTGCTTTGTGTCCTACAGAAGCAATGTACTGACATATGAGTCAACTTCCATCAGCTTTTTTGATCTCAGTCTGCTAAGGATTATTTCCTGCCCCCCAAGACATGTGTTTGTGCACGCAAAACAAGGATAAAAGCATGCACCAACACTCATAAATGCGTCAACTGTCATATATCACCCAGTGATGGACTATTTTATCTTTACGCTCAATTATTTGACACCTGTTCTCAAATTTATGGGCGCGAACCTACAATCTCAGTCTCGGCGAAAACGGGTTCAAAAAAGTTTTAAACTCCACAATTATAAAATCTAAACATGTATGGAGATCTCATTTCACTCATATTTTAAAGCATTGAACTGCGGAAGCCTATTATACTTAAAAACTTGATGCGCTCTCTCAATCTGGATTTGTTTACACGTCTTATGCTGCGGCTACAACTGACAAGGGAATGCATGTAAGTGGATATGTAGCAAGCTGTTGACAAAATAGCTATTCCATCGGCAACACAAACATCTCGTAAACTCAGATTTGTGACCAGACTATACTTGACAGCCATATTCTTGATGGCACAGTACTTCACCCTGCGAGCCTCGCTCCCAATAACATGACTACAGCTAGGCCTCATTTGATTATAGATATGTTCCTATATGACATGTTGGACACCCACCTGATGTAAAGAGCACGATGGCCTTGAGGCAGCTGTACTCTGCCGAGTCTACATGCAGGGTCTTAAGCTTCTCCACTTGCTCCTGGAAGATCCGGATGTGATCCATGAAAGCCACGACGCGGTCCGCGGACATCGGGGAGGCGTGGAGGCCCGCCGCTGCGAGCAGAGGGGCAACATGCAGAGGCATGGAGCACTGGGCCGCATTAAGCACAAACAACTCGCTCCATGTCAGCCTGAGAAGGGACACCTGGTCGGTGATCTGCAGGTCGGGAAAGAAAGGGATGTTTCTCGCCCACTCCACGGCGCTGAAGAGCAAACGAGCAGCCAGCTCGCAGATGTTCTCGATGCCCATGATATTGTTGGGCTGCATGCACTGGCTCCCGTACCGGGACGTCGGGTAAGGCTCGGCCCGCAGCAATAACGAGATGTATCCGGACAGATAGCAGTGGCCATTCAGAGGGTCCCCGTTCGTCAGCGCGTACTGGCCTGGGTTCGGCTGAGTTGGAGGCATTCGTCCTCGCTGAACCGCTGACAAAAAGAAAGAGAAAAAGAGGAAATGTGCATCCAGGACTGATAAACATTGTTCACGAGTGGTACAATCGCTAAGCAAGCTACAGCTTCTGTGTGTTTTGCTCTTTAAAACGGCACACACGCTTTTCAAAACAAACTGACTCGTGTGTGCAGTTTGGTAGACTATTATAATATTACACAGCAAATTATTTAATCGGTAACATTAAAAATCTCATCAAAACAGATGTACTGTCCCTCAGTCTTCAAACGGTGTGCATTTGTATTAAGGGATGCAGGCTACAAGGATTGTGTGTACAATCAAAAGAAAATCACTTTTACACAGCACACACACACATTTTCTGTCACCCCAAAGTAAATTTGATCACATCTACCATTATTAGTATTTAAAGGCATAATTGCACATTGCATGCAGCAGCCTACTTATATTACCTTACCATTATATTTATGTACGGTTTTGCTTATTTTAATAATTATTTATTGTGGTCAAACATTTTACAAACGTGACTGATAATTACTGTTAAATATAACGACATTTACACATTTTACCAATATCAAAAGGTCAGCTGGAAATAAAAAGAATTCATCCACTGTTTAATATTAATAATAACATATTAATATAACTCGGGGAACATTATACGTGGGCTTGCAGTGTATACTGTAAATAGCAAATTTTAAATGAGGGAAGTTTGCATAAATTGAAATAAAACACCTGACATGGACGGAAAGTTAGGTGGCCTGTAATGCACCAGGCAAACAATGAGCCATGAACAACTTCAGCGGCATTATTCAGTGTGTCTGAGCTGTCTAGTCAGCATATGGAGCCAGATAGAGACGTGGGTTTGTAGTGTGTTCATTTCACATTCACACACATATTTTGAACCCTACTGTAAAATTATGAATTAGTACGCTGTTCAAACTTACGGAAAGGACTATTAGCTTTCTACACACACACACACACACACACACACACACACACACACACACACACACACACACACACACACACACACACACACACACACACACACACACACACAAACACATGTGTGTGTGAGCCTGACCGTGTGTATACATACACACACGTACAGACAACCCTTTCTATGCTCCAAAACCTATGTGTAAATTTGGCCTGCTGGACCTGCTGCCTTTGCTTGATCGTTGTACAGTTTAGACTGCAACGAAAACAAAATAAAAGGGTCAGCCTGACGAGCCGCTTTGTTCAGGCGACCTGCATTCACAAGCATAGCTGCTGTGGCTGCACTGGCCTTTTACCCTTCTCTCATAGACAGGAAGACTAATCATTCATGCAAACATCCCTCAAAAACATGGATGGGGACTGCAGTATGCCAAGCCATATATGTGACCTTAATGTAACATGGCAGCCCTGTTCGTGTGCTATAGGATGCGTAATCATGAGATGGCTTTAAAAATATATATTCACCTTCCCGCCGCATTCCCACTTTTAGACATTTCTTCAGCCTGCAGTATTGGCACTGATTTCGGTGGTGCTGGTCAATGGGACAGTTCCTATTGGCACGACAAGAGTATGTTAAGTTCCTCCGTACACTCCTCTTGAAGAAACTTTTGCATCCCTCGCAGGTGAACTGGCCATAGTGTTTGCCGCTCGATTTGTCTCCGCAAACCACACATTCAATATGCTGCTGACTCTGTCCAGAATTTTGACTCCCCTTGTCCCCAGCGGTCCCCGGTGTGGACGGGGGTCCCGGCTGGCTGGGGGTCTGTGGAGTGTGAGGCGCCGCTGACGCCGCCTGCTGCTGCTCCCTCGCCGGCTGCGCTGCTGGGTTGGGGCCGCTCGGAGGTCCTCCGGCCACGTCTTCCTGCGGATCTCGCCACACGCTAACTACCATTGCCATATCTCGGCCCCGGAAAGTGCTATAAAGCGAAATGATCGCCGGTGTTTATGAAGCGCAGAGGAGTAAAAATGAGCTCTCAAATGACGGGGCAGTGCAAAGTCAAATCGGAGCACGCAATCTCATATGGGGTAAGAAGGGGAGTAGAACGCGATCAATACATTCAAAATATATGAGGACGATTGAAAAGACACCCGATCAGGATATGCAAGTATCGGGAGGCCAGTTCCAAGGTAAATTGCAGTCAGCCATTCAGGAATCCCTAATCTTGTATGAAAGCCCGAGTCCAGTCGTAACAAATTGCAGTTTGATATAAAATAGCCACAAAGGAAAGGCAGGAGCGATTCACATGGACGCAGGAACGAGTAAAAAAAACCTTTTGCTGGAAAGACACGCGATCCAAAGTGCTGCGGAGATAAATTCCTTTCTCTTTTCTTCCTCTTGCTCCTTTACGCTCCCGTCTTCGCCGTATAGGAGGGGAGGAAAAACTGAAGAGCTGGATTTTTACATCTATATTCTTAAATAAACCTCATCATCTCGCCCAGCAGCGAAAGAAAACCGCGTCGCCGAATGAAGTGCCCATGTATAGTTTCACCTCTCTCCAGCAGGAGGAATGGAGATACGCAGAGAAAAGGTTAAAAAAAGAAGAGGAAAAACACCAACAACTAATAGAATATGCAAGAAGAAGGAGAGACCCAAAAATGAATGCGCTTAAACGGGAGGACCAGCAGAGCAATGTTTCCGAAACGGGGGATCTGCGCGAATGTCTGTATATAGTGAACTTTGACACTACTATTGAAACTGACACGTTTCTATGGAGATCGCTGCGCCTTATATGGTGCTCATGTCAAGGAGCCAAGAGAGGGGCTGCTGGAGACTGATAATCAAAGGCGACTGACTGGCCAGAGCCCTGCACAGAGGAGGAGGAGAGGAGGGGAGGGGGGGATAGGGAGAGAGAGAAAATGGGAGGCTAAGGTTATAGCCAAGCCCTCTCTTTCTCTCCATTGGTTAGAGTCCCCCTCCGTTCATTCACTGCAAAAAATGTCCATCCCGATAAGTCATTGGCTCTAATGTTCAAATCTTAAAATGTTTTTTTCTGAAAATGCATAAGAGAAAAATGCCGGTGCATTTTACACAATTCCACTTGTTTCTAGTTGCAGTTTTAAGAATTTATAGCAGTCAGTATTTTTGAAACATGGCAGAATATACAGGGAGATTCCTACATAAATTAAAAGTCGGTGTAATACAGTGTACAGTGATGGGTCGTGCTGCACTAAAAACAAGTGGAAGCATCTTGGTCTGATGAACGAACCAGTCTCCTGTGAGGTAAATTCAAGATTTCCAGATTCACTACTGGACTCACTGATGTCTATGGGTGGATATTTTTTACAGTGTTGCCATCTACGACTGGAGGGGCTGGGGGGTTCTGACAGGCACAATTTACATTGAGCTCGCCCCGCGCTGCTATTTACTTTGAAACCTGATTAGTATGGGCCGTCTATTGTCACCAAAAAGAGGAAGAAACCCTGGATAGAATAGCAGAAAAAGCGGGGTAAAGGCAAGGGGGGACAAAGCTTTTACGCACGACAAATAAACCAAAAACTGTGCGCAGCGGGGAAAGGGGGACTCTGGTTCAGAAATTCCACAAAGTTTCAAAATGGTTTATCTTGGACTACTATCTTTATTATAAAATTAACTGATGTCATTATTGGTTTGAAGCGGATTTTCATTTCCACACGTTGTTTTGTATTTGGCATGCGCATTGCGGTACATCCTCGTCTGTAATCGGTACAGTCTCGCTGATTAAAACTTACAATTTAGTTTAAACGAGCTTATAAATGGAAGAAAATGTCAATTAGAAGAATGATGCATACAACAAGACAGTGTGTTATACAAGTGGGATGCCGCGCCAACGAACGAATATATCTAAAACTAGACGGAGCAATAAGCAATATGCACTAATTACCGAGGTCCTATAATCTCCACAATCGCTGAGCCGGTGTCACATTATGTCTTAATAATGACAGTAATTCAGAATCATGTGAAGTTGCTGGGAATTTGCATGGGGATTCCGGCTTTTTTGTATCAGGGTTTCTGCTGGCTTTCTACCTCTCCAACTCAAAAATGTCTGGATCGCGCTGCCATCTAGCGTACATTGTACAATTACAACCTCATATTAATGCATGCACAAGTCATCCAACATGCATTTTTAAAACTAGAAAGTTTATTTAAAAACAAACAAACAAAACAATTAAGCCCTAATGAGAGAAGGCTATTTTATGTCTGTCTTTTTTTATGACTCTCTGAAAAGAACAATCTTTTGACATTAGGGTTATATAACGTTGAAGGAAACTTTAAAAGAACGACACAAATAGAAGTTATATTACAACAACATGAAAACAGTCTCTAAAGTACATCAGAATTTTTAGTGCATTGGATTGGGATAGAAACACAAAGTCAAAATGATGTGCGTAAATCATATCCAAAAACATGGCAACACACCATGTTGGAAAAGAATAAGTCACCATAAATCGTTAAATTACTATTTAATAAAAATAAATGTAAGTCGCTACACAGATCTTTAAACACACAGAGATATTAGTACATATAATGGAGCGTAAATATGCAAGTGCCCCCTTTGGAAATGCATAGGAGGGATGGGTTGTTTTTTTAAGTATTCAACAAGAGAGCTCTCTCTCCCGTCTCTGTCTCGGACACTCCACTGAAACTCCCCGGCCATGTCTCCAGCTCTTTGAAAAGGTGAAACCAATAAGATTAAATCGGACAAAGATTTTTTTCTGTAAGTCTATCATTAAGATTTAACTCCACAGATTGGAAAGGGGCTCCGCGGGAGAACAGGAGAGGAGAGTGAGAGTGGGACAGCGAATGGGAGCAGGGTAGAGGCTGTAATAGAAAGCTGGGTAGCGGCGAGAGAAAAAGGAGAAAGTGGACAGCAGGACATTAAAAGAAGAAGCAGCAGCGGCGGCGGTGAGAGGCGGAGGAGCAGCTTTCTACCCCGACTAAAACAAGCAACGGACAAGGCAAGTTCTCTATTTATTTTTGACTTCTCCTACACTGAGCACGCGTGTCTCTATAAACGCAAGGCTGAATTCTCCGTGTAACGCCACATGAGCGTTAACTTCAAACCTCGTAGCCGACTCGGCTGTGTCAGACTCACAACTTTTAAACTAGTGGACACTCAAGTCTTTTCAGCGCATTATCGCCGAATATCGAGAGTTGTTTCTCCGTTTCTAGCTGCCCTCATTGATTTATACATCAGGTAGTAGTAACGTTTACAAGCTGGTTGTATCTGGTATGGGAGCTTTTTTCTCTCTTTTATTTTGCAAGTCCCGTACACCTCACTTGCAAGGCTATTTGTTGTATGAACAAATGATGAAAAGATCGATAGCAGGCTGTTTGTCTCAGCGATAGTGTCACCGGATTAAAAGGAGACCAACAGTCCCCCTCCCTTCTATTTTACACTGTTTTCCAAGTGCCAGTTTAAACACTATACTGCCAGATGCAAATATTATGGACTCGTGCAAAATCTCATGCACACGGCAGGATACATTGTATGTCATAAAAGGCTGCAGTAAGGAAGTTGATTTATCAAAGCAGCATTATTGATGAAAAGTGATTGCAGTGGGAACTGTATAAAATAAATGATGTAGAAATATAGGCCAGATTCACTTATTGCAGGGGAAAAAAACTCCTCTTCAAACAGCTTTGTAAAATTACACTGCATAATAGCATTTAGCTGAATCCTTCTATGGATCCATGATGTTCATTATAATTGATCATTTTACATGAGCCGAGTATATTTTTTCATTTCCTATTATTTGGCGTATTCTAGCTCTCTTCTTGTTCCAACACGGGAAAGAAGTACGTCTCCATTATCTATCAACTTATTGAAGAGGTAAATAATTACATAATTACGTCATTATTAAACGTGTCTTTCACATATTGGATGCATTCGCGCACAGTACCCTATTTTAATAAACATCCGTGTTACACACATTATAATCTCATGCTTCTCTTTGCCTTTTTCTTGCTTTCTAAAATCAGATTATTTCTGCTTCGAGAATTTTAAGATTCAATCAGACATATTCTGTTTTAATCAAAACTGAGTTATCCACAAATAGAAGATTTCTGACTGATAGTTCTGTTTGAATTTTCTTTTTAAGATATAAATATGTTTATATATTTTTAAAGATCCTTATTTATTAAATATTTTTAGGGTTAAGAAGCACATAACAGCTTTGCAAAATCAATGATGATCAATAACTGATGCTGTTTTTACTCAGACACAGTCGAACCTTACAACTCATGAAATAAAGGTTTAATACAGCTGAAACCAACAAGGAACACACTCAGTTGGGAAAACACTGAGGTCATGAGTGCAAGCCCCCTCCCTCTCACCCCCGCAATAAACCAACACATGACTACAAAACGCGTTTAGAGCATTCAAGACGATGCAAACGGATCCAGAGATTTATAAATGGTTGAGGGTCTGTTTATTATTGATTGTGTGTAATCACATCAGGTTTATAACCACAGTCAATAAGACTGTATGGGCTTAGGGGTTGATTCACTTTTCCAGGGGGGGGGGCTCTGCTCAAAACACTTCCTGTGTACACATCAGTGTTGTGTTTCTGGATGCTATAGAACCGCATACAGCTGATCAACATCTGCCAGCAATATTACAATTATTCAGAAACAGAAAACAAATAAATTCATGGACATCTTTATGCTCAGAACAATGAACCCCACGTCTCCATGCTGGGTCTCGGGCGTCTATTTTATTAACAATAGTCAAATCGAGCATGCGTGGTAAAAAAAAAAAAAAAAAGGAGGAGAAAAAAAAGAAGAAAAAGGAAAAAAAGCAGCTCTAAACCTAAAAAAAATAGTTTTCCTATGTTTGAATTCACTTTTTATAGCATAGGGAAGTTTATCTCTCAAGTTATTTTCATTAACAATGAAGAGGCTCATGATTTACTAAGTCAATACGTATACCTTGTGACAATGGCATTACACCCTTTAATTTATTTAATGAAACTGTAGTTTAGGCTACATAGTCAAATCATACATGGTTTTATTAATTGTCCGAGCATATGACCTCACAAACACAGGCATGTGTTTAATATCTGGGATTAAAATAAGAACCTGATGTGGATCAACATAGCGTATACGTCGATTATCAATCATGACGATACTCACTATTAGTCCCCTTGTCTATCTTTCAACGGTATGTTTTGAGTATAATTCGTGTTCCGGATCACTTGCTTTCTGCGTGTAAGCAGTAACCCCGCAGTGACATGTTGATTTATGCTGTTTTAGTTGGACAACAGGGGCGATTTTCTCAGTTTAATTAAGCCCGAATCGTTTGTTCCAACCTTAAAGAATCAGTCGTCTGAAACAAACGGCGAATCTGACATATTTTTAGAAGTAAAAACCCCACTTCTTACAGTGGAGTCAGTGTAACTTTTCTCAACACCTCTGTACCCTACTTGGAAAAAAATTACACTTGAAAAAAAGAGGGAGAGAAAAAAAAAGATTTTCACTTTCCGCATTGCGCTGAAGACACATGAAACACAATCATTATATTTTTCTAATTTAAAAAAAATCAAACTCCTTCTTATGTTTGAATTGGAGGTTTTGTTGCTTTGAGTGGTTGTGTGCTGAAAAGGGAGGAGGAAGAGGGTGAGGGGTGTCTGTGTGTGTGTGTGTGTGTGTGTGTGTGTGTGTGTGTGTGTGCGTGCGCTCCTGTGTGTGTGTGCGTGCTTGTGTGCACGTGTGTGCGTGTGTGCGTGCCTGCGTGCGTGTGTGTGTGTGTATGTGTGTGTGTGTGTGTGTGTGTGTGGTTGGTGGCGGGGGTGGTGGTGGCGGGGTTGCTTCTTTTTGTCCAAATCTGATCCCCAAATTATTCTGGGGGCTCAGATTGGTGTGAAAGGGACGAGAAGGTCACTTGAAATCGCCTTTTATCCGCTGGCTTTTTTTTCTATGGATCAGCAACTTTCAATAGACATAATCTAATCGCTCTTAATGGAAAGGCCATTCGTGAGAAATAGTGGAACTATCGCCGAGCCTATAGGCTACAGGCATTTAAGACCTCAGCGTTTAACAAGCAACAAGAGTCCACAAAATAGCATTGCTATTAATTATTACAGGAAAATGAAAGAAAAGTGTATTTCCAAAGCACTTTACAATTTAATCTTAACCCAACAAATGCAAACAGCAGTCTGTGTATTCTGGGTAAATATTACTTTCTGTATACGATCTTCTTTCTATTACATTACGTAGTGTATATGCTTTTTAAAGTTGTCTTTCCCTGGAAGGACATTAGTGTGAACTGTAAAATTGCATTGCAGTAAAGTGTGAATCATCGTAGTCTGTAAGCAGATATTGTTGCTTATTTTCTCATCATTTTTAATATGCTCTTGCGTCTCTAGAGATTTGAGATCCTTCAATTTCAGACGTGATGAATGCAAGTCTCTTTCCAGGGGTTTTGCATGCCACACTATAATTGAGGACAATAACTGCAATGACTTTCCCAATTAGGCTTGAGGTTGGAGTTAAGTTAGAGGGACTGTCAGTTTATGCTATGGGCAATGGCTTTATTGCTCACTAACCATCATTTCTTTAGAGCCTGTATGCTAATTACTTAGGATGGTCCCATAGACGGAGATTATAAATCCATTAGCACTCAAACCCTCGTGGTTGCACAGTGCAAACACTGTAATTTCGCAGTACACCAAAAAAACCAAACTTTAAGTACCAGAAGCTAGATTAAGGGAAACAGATTTTCAACGGGGTGTGTACTTCTTAAGGATCCACTGTGAAAGGAAGCCTATCAATCATCACACACAGAACACACACACACACAGTAAACTAAGCTCAACAGAGATTTAATTGACAGGGGAATATCAGAGGGGTTTTGACTGTCACTAACCAGTTTATCCAACTATAAATACAATAGAATGTTATTGTAAGGTGCTACCATTTATTCTCTTTTTTACACAAGTTTGGGCAATCATTTATTCTTAGGCTATTCTCCATGAAAGCGTCTGCGAAATATCCAGGGAGAGACGCAGCCTTAAGGAATACATTGAATTAAATTAAGTCTTAATACCTGTTTGACTGCGTTTAAAGAAGGCAACACAAAAAGTGGGACCCAAACGGGGGTGCGTGAAGGCATCTCACCCTTAAAGTAATTTATTTCAGGGAAACCGGAGGGCAAAGGTGGAATTCTTGAGAAATTCAACAAGGATAAGGGAGCTTTAGGAATTCTGCACGCAGATTACCTTTCATCCCATCCTCACATTATCCGACAACACACAGTAGAAATATAGCTCAACGACAAAAGAGCGAGATTACCCTCCGACACAGGAGAGTGCAAAACAATTTTAAAGAAGTGGGCCTATTGCGATTATTAGGGGAGCGAGCAAGGAGAGAGACAGGAAGAGAGAGGAGGAAGGGGGAGGGTGCGGGGGGTGGAGGGTCAACGCAGTGGAGGAGTAATTCCCTGTGTGCTGTCATAAGGGGGGCAAGAAAAAAAAAGACATAACTCATCGTTCATAAAGTGCCCTGTCACTGTCACATTGGTGTAGTGGATGGTGAACCCATCTGGAAGAGTTTACCCAGCATTTTATTCTGGCGTAAATATTTATGGCGTGTAAATTCACATCAAACATCATATGAAAGTAAGCAAAGCTGAACAAGGATAGGACCGTTTATGGAGATATATAAACAAATTAATTCCCTTTCTCTTTTGGTAACGTTAACTAATGGTTGTTTGTATGGTTGTGGTGCCTTTACGGTGACTGCTGACACCAGGTCAGAGTTTGACCCCATTTTGGTTCAGCTTGTTTGGTTGTTTAACTTTTAGTGTGTAACTAAATGAGTGGCATCACATCAGCACTGCATTATTTTTTCTCTTCTTCTTTTTTTTCATGAAAACCAACACACAGCAGGGGCTTAATTAGAAATGTAGTGTAGCTGAACCATCAGTATGCTGGAGCTGAGAATGACTGAGCACACTGGTAAAGTCTAGTTTACATCAGTAGAGAGAAAACAAAAAAAAATATTCCCACACAAACTCTCAGAGGCAGTTAAAAGAGAAACATATTAACGATCCTGAAAATATTTTGTGCCACAAATGATTATACAGTACATACGGATATGAAGCTTCAATTGCAGTTGACACCCTCCTCAACAATTGTCAAATATTATTCACTATAATCTTAAAATATAGCACAGATTAGTCAACACAACAATTGTGTGATGTCTGTTTTTACATGTTGTACATTTATAATTCAAAATACTATTAATATAACATTTAAACCAAAAGATATCCCCTCTGTCTTACATCCTCACACACACAATGACAAACCCCTCAAGAGATTTTGCATATTTTCATTTGAAAAGTGTGTGTGCTGTCTCTGTGTGTGGGCACATGTGTGTAAAAGACAGTGAAGTGAAGGTGTGAAGGTGGCCTGTGTGTTTAGTGTCCAGACCTGGCAGATTGTGACCTTATCAATGTGAAACTCTTAAGATAAATTATTCATAGCACCTGTTTGATGTCTCTGGCCAAAGAATGACAAAGACGTAAGATTTAAGATGCACCTCAATGCCATGAATATCAGCTAGTATGCTACCTGTATCTTCTTAGAGCAGACAAAAAGAAGGAGGGAGGCTACGTTTTAAACAACAATGAACTATTTGTTTCCTTACAGGCGGTGCAGAAGAGAGGGACCAGAAAAAAGCCAGTCATAGTAAGTGTACATTTGCATCAGTAAAAGCTAAACTCAAACTCACTAAGTGTAACTCAATCTACCATTTTCAGTGTGCAAGGTGCAGTTGCTGTCAGCCATTCTCCTAATGTCATGTGACTCACAGGTGTCCCGTGATTAAGTCGGTCAATGAAGTGGGCCACCCACATTGTCCCTTTCCTGCTTTAACCTCACCTTCATTTGAAACTTGAGGCAGGAGAGTTTGTCTGACTGATTCAGCTGAGCTTACCTCACTCTTTGTTGCTGAGTTTGTGTTGTGTCTCCTCGCAGGCAGAGAGTGACACGGCGGCCATGCAGGCGTTTGGAAACACGGCAGGACGTGTCGGTGTGGTGCAAGGATTGACACTGGGATGAGATGTAATTTATGGCCAGTGCTGTTTGATTATGGGACAGTGACTGATTATAGGACATGAACTATGATACCACTGCTTAGTATGATTGTATGTGTGTGTGTGTGCACACGATTGCATGCTGAGAACACTTGGCATAAAATCCCTTCCTGTACTTACTCATATATAACATTAATTGTCACTCTCAGAAGAGATTTTAATACAATGAGACTTTGTACTGAAGATGCTTCACTCTCTAAATTTCAGTACTCAGCTCATATATTGTTTTTACATCACTTACTTTTAACATTGCTAGAGTGTTTAACAAGTGCTAACATTCATTTGAAGCTACTCTACTTAGAAGTGAATCCAGGCATCCTGAAGCTCACATTCTTTTTCAATGATTTGTTTTGGAAAAAGCCCATAATATGCTTTTTGGAAAAGTGGCAGCTGATCCTTTCATAGCTAGAGGTCAACATAACACTCTGTATTAATAAAACAAACAAGACTGGGATGGATATTAATGATGATATATACAGATGTCTTGTACATGAGCTTGATATATGTGTGAGAGAGTGCTGATGGAGAGACACTCTCACAGACACTCTCATACATGTTTGTGTGTTTACTTGCCTGTGTGTATTGGCCTAGTCAGTTTCCCTCAGATGTTCCCTTTGACCTTTGATCCCAGAGTTGGGGTCAAGCCCTGACAAATGAGATGGCAGAGTTCTGGCCAGAACTGCAAACATTCCACAACAATCTTCTGTCCTCCTCCTCCCCTCCGCTCATATCCGTCATTCCTCACCCCTTCACTCCTTGCAGTACGTCTCCTCCACAACTTGGAGAAGGTTAGAGAAAGTTCTCATTACATACAAACATGTTGTTAATGTGTTTGCTGGGGTAATCTTAAAGTACACGCCTTTCAATTTAAGAATTACAACATCAGTTGAATTTAATATCCCCAACATCTGTCTTGTTTACAGGAGGAAAGAAAACAAAAGAGAATGATCTGAGAGGGGAAGCCGTGTAAAAGATGTGGATATTACAACCATGCTTTTTGCAAGCACATGGTGTGTGTGGAAAGCTTGTCAGTGATGTCAAGGATGAGAAATGTTGCAGTGTGGTTTTTACACACGCTGCTGGCTCTAGCATTTCCGGCAACATTTCTCACTCTGCCTCCCTCACACCATCCGCTCTACTGCAATATCCCCACATTTTCCCATCCTTTCACTTCTTCCCCTTCCCCCTCACCCTCCCTCCCCTCTCCATACGCCTTTTCTTCGCTCTCTGACCACTCTTGCTCCCTTTACCACCTCACTCGGCTGCCCCACCCTGCCCAATTTCAACCTCTCCCTCCCTCCTCCCAATACATTCACATTCCCTTCCCCTTCTCCACCCACTATTTTCTCTGATTTTCTAAGATGCCGTTGCACAGAATGCTACCACCTGTGTATTTGGAAAAAGGGGGGTGGGTGGGTGATGGTATTACTCTTCGGGAAGCTGGTTAAGGTAAGTGGCACCCCCTATTACAATCACATGGCAAATAATGGTTCTCGTTGTTGTGTTTCTGCATTAACTTTTTTTCATGGAATGACCCTGGCTTCCTGAGCATCACCACACTACAAGTCACTGCTGTAAAAACACACAAAGTCACCATCGATGAACATCAGCAGAGCAGCCACAGTGCCACAAAAGAGCCTGGAGACCAACAAAGCTGGATGATACAGTAACACTGAGTTGATCTTGCTCTTGAACTTTCTTTCATTATGATGTAATATTACAAAAAGGCAATGCAACACAGAAAATATCTTAATAAAAACACATCAATCTCAATATGCGCGTTGGTTTTTCTTTTTCTTCCCTACTCCCAGTCGAATTCTGATATCATTTGATGTCTGCTGTTATGTGATTCATCGGAGGGTACAGCTGCTGCACATGGATCTTGGCCGGGTCAGGACTGTTTCCTCACAGGGTAGCTGATCACATGACTCAAACACACAGCTAGATCTGGGCTCTAATTGGCCATGCACTGGTGCATCACAGCGCTGAATCTGGGTGCGTGTATACAGCTCTCTGCTTTGAATAGTAAAATGGGCTGTGCTTTAGTGTAGTGTTGCCTTCATAGGCAAAGAGGGCAGTGAGCTGCTTGTGCATCAGTGGGTGGGCACACCTGGGCCTTCGGCTGTTGCTATGATGATCTACAATGCCAAAGAGTAGCCCATGTCATCTCTAATACAATGAATATGGCTCAACAACAGAAGTGAAAAAATGCAGTGCCACATAGTGAAGTTGTGCAGCTGGCATGGTAAGAAAAGAGTGAAACTTCTGCAGGTCTATGGCATCTTCCCTATTTCTCTCTCCTCCACTTCATGGTCTCTGTACCACCCTCACTTCTTTCACATCTCAGTTATGTCCACACATTAATGATCAGTTTGCTGCATGTAAGTCCAGTGTAAATAAATGAAAAATCACTCCTATTAGTCTGTCCATCAGCTATCAGCTTGGTGGGCAGCAAGCGACAGGCAGTATGGAAAATATGTGCAATCATGGCCTTGTCCGTGCTGCAGTTCAGCTGATCGAATTTACATCCCTTTCCTCCTGCTCGGGTATGTCCACAGGCAGTTCAGGGATGTAAAGGAAGGGCTCAGGGCTACTTGATTCCCCGCCACCACCCACAGTTACCCCAGTGTTACCAGAGTGTGGACGTCTGCCCCCGTCCCCCAGGGCCTCGGTCCCACTCAACCCCACCCCTTCTCAACCAACAAGCACCCAGCCCCCCGACTCTCAATCCCTCCACCTCCCTGCCTCGCTCCCTGATTCAGTGTGTAAAAGCGCCCCCTGAATGATGGATTACTGTGTCACCGCAGCCTGCGAAGGATTAATTTGTTTCATTGATTTCTCTTTAGGCAGAATGCCAGCGTCTGCCGCTTCCCACCTTTTCCCCAAGACTCGCAGCTGTAATAGACGGTAATGGCCTAAGACAAATCAACCCATTTCTTGTAAAAATAGCAGCAAACAACCCTCTCCACCCTCCAGCTTGCACTCTACTCACGAGCACATCGGGGGGTGGTGAGGTGGTGGTTGTGGGGTATCAAGAGGTGGTTCAATTCATCCTCATCCTCCATCTCTATCACTCTATCTGGCTATCCTTCCATACCACCGTCCCGCCTTATCCTGTGCTGAGCCAGAGGAGACCATCCAGCCACTCTAACAAAGCCATAAGTCTGCCGTACTTACAGCTCTCTCTCAGGCCTCACAATGGATGGGTAATGACAGCGCTGTCTGGGGGGGGGGCTGTGGGAGTTGGGCCATTCTCTCCAGTAATGGAAGCAGTTACTGCCATTCCCTACACACCTGCAGGAACAGCTAACTGTTAACCACTGTGATCTATGGCAAGGCCTTACCGCACTAGGCTAAGGTTGAAGGGTTGTACTGACACTGGTGAATTAGGGCACGTCTGCACAATACGTCTTTTTTTCTGTCTTTGGTTGGGTGCCTGATGTTATGTTATTGTACTGTACGTTAAGAGCTATGGAAAAGCATTGGAGTTATTTATAAACAAATCTGTACCAATGAATCAGTGTTGTTACTGCTCTCAGTGCAGAAACCTGACAATCCAACATTCCTGACATTCACTGATTTAACGTAGACATAAGACGCTGCCACATCTTTACTACCCTGTCACTGCTTTGAACGATGGGAAACCCAAACTGCCTGTAACATTAAGCACACCACTACAGGCTGACTGTCCTCGAATGCTTTCCAATCCCACAGAGATTTATGAGCAGAACCAGATCCATTAATCCATTGTTGATTTGCTGTGGCTGCCCTGCAGGGTTTTTGGGATCAGATATCATACAGTGCTGAAACTCACCCCGTTGCACAATGAGGTTAGACTGTAATACCCTGACCGGTGCTAAAAGTGCACCAAGTATAAGAAAATCAAATACAAGTCAGTGTTTTTCAAATTCCTGCATGTCTACCACTGCTCGCATTAACACAACCTGATAGATTTATGAACTTTTGACAGAAAACAATGTGACTTGCATTAAAAATGACAACATACAACCGAATGACAATCCATAGGCTTGATATGAGTGAATTAGAGCTGGTACACAATGTGATAATGACCTAGACTGCAGGGAAATCTCATCAGTGCCCTGCAATCAATTTAACAGTGTTTACAAAGCCATGGGCTGAGGTTTTTGCTTGGGGACAGAGGACTGGTCACCTGGTGTTCCACTAGATCCCCCTGCTAAGCTGGCCTCTCCTGGGTAAACCTCCACAAAGCCCCCTCATGTCTGACACCACCAGGTCCTTCAAATACTGCTCTCAGACCGAGGATTAGGTAATCTCACCATGATACTGTCTTTTTCTCTATTTCTATCATTTTTTTCTTTCTCTCTTTGTCATTCAGCCTCTCTCTCTCTTTCTCTCTACCCCTCCATTCCCATACCTCACATCTACCCTCCCTCTCTCTCTTTGGCTTCTTGAAGTGCTTGTTCTACTCAGGGCACATCTATCCTCAGGGGTCCTTACATTCTTAAGTGCCTCCAGAAAAGGTTAGTTGGCAGGTAATTGTCCAGCTGTGGTCGGGCTTATCTTAATTGTGGGTGCTTCCGTGCAAGCTACACTCCCTTTGATGAAGAGACTTATGTGGAATAAAGGGAGAAGATGGGAGGATGGGGAGAGAAAAGGATTTACCATTTTGAAGTATATTTGATATTTTTTTTATTATCTTTGGTTGTTTGGACTATACACAGTTTACGCATAAAAACAGTGTATTGTTTGCAACTTGTAAATGGAAACCATCCTTCCCCTATACATATGTAGTTTCTGGTTACGTCATCATCCATTTTTCCAAAAGAAATTTTCTGTGCATCAATGAATAGTTTCTATTATAAAGAACTCAATATGTGTTTTGCCTATTGATCCCACGCATGCATAGTGGAAAAAGCAATGCTGACCCCACAGTGTTAAAATCCAAATGACTATGTCTTTAGCCATTCTAAATCTATACTTCTATTAGCCATCTGATCATATATATATCCATGTCGATAGGAGGCTTTAGGGGAGTTAGTGTTTGCATTGCCCCAGTCAAAGGTCGTGACTGACCAATAAAATATTTCCAGAGCGCCATCAATAACTCCGACATGCAGACTATTACAGTATGGAATTGTGTGTAGGGGGAGGAAGCCTGCTGTGCTTGCTTGGAGCAGAATGGATGGTAAAGAGGCCAAAAGGTTACTGGACAGACTTCAGCCCCCTGCCCCTGCACCCTCTCATATGTGCATTTGATAGCGACAGGGGCAATTATAAAGGTATACTTCAGACAGGTCAAATGGGAGAGGGCAAAGTGCAGAACCTTTAAAGCACTGGCTGGAGTCAAAGGTTAGGATGGACATAGGACATCATAGAGTGCCGCCGGGCTAGGGGTAATGGAATCATAGCTATAAAGACAGACTGATGAGAAGGATGAAAAAGGAAATATCTTCTCATCATTTATTGGATATTTTCATATACAGAAAATTACCCCAGCCACTCATGATCAGAATCTTAAATTATGGCATTTAATGCTGTATTACACTTTTTGTTTTGGTGTGTTTATGTGTGTTCACATACTGTATGTCGTCTGTGGAACCAACAGGCTTCATGGCTATTAAATATGAATAGCCCAAGGTCAGGGAAGGTCGTGGCATGCATTTAGCACCAGTGACCAATGCCAAATGTAAAGGTCAAAGTGGAATTGCCTAAGCTGGAGCCATACGACGCTTGCTCGTCCACATTTATGCATCCCATTGGCAGTGATTTATGGAGGGAGATAAGAGTACGGATGGGAAGAAAACACTCTCTTTCTCCTATCCCGTCAGACTCAGTAAATACACTACTCACTCATATCAATCACCATGTCACAGTGAATTGCGACTGTATGCTTCCTGCTCAGATTAAAAACTGCCTTTGTCTTGCTCTGCCTTCTCCCTCCAGCACTGAGGAACACACTGGCCGTATTGTTGCTTTTTCACAGGCTTTATATTAGCATTTCAAACAGCTGTGGTACAAAAGTAGTTAGTATGTTGAAAGACAGCAGTATGCTTTAGTTATGTGCCATCTTCCATATATAGATCCATACTGTAACAATCACCTAGTAGAAACAAGCTCCCCAAATGATTGTGAAAACACTGAGGAAAGAGAGGTAAAAATTCAGTAATGTTACAAAGTGCTTTTTTCTAATATAGTATTTCTCACTCCAATTTATTTGCTAGGCATTGTTATTATATTATTTTTCAATGGGCTTCCATATATTTATATGTTTTTATATAATGAAAGGCCTGTGCTATTACTTTCGTCAGGATTCCAGGGCATTTTAAAGGGTTCAGGTTTGAGCTGGTTTTATGCTTATAAAACGAATCACGGGTGATTAAGATCAATTTCCCCTCCTCTGTCCTCTGCAGGATGACATTCCTGTGCTGCAGCCAGACAGGCTGTTCAGCATTTTGCAGGAGCTGCCGCTCTGGGGGGCCCTTGACTGGGCCAGCGATTAACTCTATATCCCGGCTTTTAGAGTTTTGTAGGCCTCTTGAACATGAATATGTTCCCCATGTCCCTTTGGCTCCTTAAATGTGAAAACCAGCCCGTCACTGGTGCACCACAGGCTTTTCGAACTACCCCCAAGTGGTTCAGAATCCAGCTAGAGAAGTCCAAAAAGAAAACATGCTTTTGAACTGCCGGCCAAAGCGGAAACATGGTCTAGTAAGCTGCTTTTTAACCTGAACCATAAAGGCCTATTTTTTTTTTCCCTCCAATAGTAATAAATTTGCTCTTTTCCTTTATTACACATATTATGTTTTTCCATTGTAAGATCAAAGGGTGATAATGCGCGACACCATAGGCACCAGTATATATTACCTGACACATTATGTTTAGTTCTCCATTAGTCTGTATTTCAACTTGCTTGCAACTTCAATATGACAAAAACCTTTTTAACACCAGAAAAACTTCAGTAGCTAAAGTATAGCATGTTTGTCCCTGGGAAATCATATCAATTTCATTGCGTTGACCGTAGAGGTCAACTTTGAGGATCACATTCTTACTATTTTAATACCAGAGATGACATTCCCTGAACACCAGCTGTAACACCATCTATCCTTCCCTCCCTGTGTGAACAACAGTTCTAAAGGCCGTTTATATACAGGACAAGTTCTGCACAATCTGTCACATTCATCTCTATTTCCCATTCACCACGGGGCATTTGAACCACATCAGAATCTATTATCACCATGCAGATTCAGCCCCCGCTGACAATACAAATCATGATAAGATGGAGGAGTGACTCCATAAACACCCTCGCTTATATATCACAGCATACGAGGCGGGCTGGATAGCAGATCTCACTTGTCGTCCCAATGTGATTGTCTATTTGTATGGATGGACTAAAGATATGGATATCATTACATCTCTGTCTGTCTTTAACCTGTGTCTGTTGCTGCCCCAGTCAAGCAACAGATATAAATAGTCAAGTGTGTGTGTTTATCTGTAGGAGCATCCATCACTCAGCAGTAGGAGTTCCTACTCAGTTGCTTGTGAGGAGAGATTTATGTTGTAATACATCAAATCAACAGACCTTTACAGTAAAATATGAGTTTATCAATAGGCCTAATCAATAGTGCATGCAAGATGCTGTGTAATTATTACAGAGGTCCGTATCAATAAAACTGTCATGCATGACCTCTTGCTATGGAGCTGGGAGTCACAGACAGTCGAAGATAGGTTTGTGTTGTGGCCATGACATTGTTGATTACCTGAGCATAAGGTCATATCTTTGATGTACTATAACTTATCAGGACAAATTTGGTTGAGATAAGATTCAGGAAAGTTTCAACAGCAGTGATAAACTACTGCATAGAAATATGTTTAAACCTGTCGGTATGTGACATATTTTACTGACCAAGTCAAAGCATTTTGGGTCAGTCTAAAATTCAGGTCTGTGTAAAAACAATCATCGTCAGTGAATTGTGTTTCCTTGCACCTCTGCAGACATTAGAGATTATAAATGATCGAGACACGGATGGCTGTCTTTACTGGAGTGAGGATCATTTGTCCTGAAGCAAGGCAATCCAAGAATGGAATAAAGACTGTCAAAAAGAGCTTTGTATTACACTTTAGTGGGAACACTCTGCATTTTCACGCACACACACACATAGACATACAGTACACCAGAGAGGGAGCGTGAGGCAGGGACCAATGAGGCAGTTTATATCGGGATTTTGTTTCACAGCCACGGCCTCCTGGGAGAGAGGGGTCTGCCAATAACACTTAAGAGACAGAGCAGGAAAAGTAAGTGCTTTTATTACAGCTCATCACTCATGTAATTTCTGGCAGCATTTGTGATTACAGATCAAGTGATTGACTAACTACACATTCGGCGGCTGAGTTATGAACCGGGTGCCTACCATTCCAGCCCTGGCAGATTCTCCGTGTCAACTGTAACTCATCCTCTCCCAGGGTGCTAAATCAAAGAACACACTGAAGCCGGAAGAGTTAAATAATAACTTGAGCTTTATTGTAAATCTGTCAGAAATTAAACCTGCGCGAACGTCGTCTTGGCCCTGATGCTGTACTGCACGGGTTGAAGAGGCTGGGTGGAGGGGATCAATAGAGGCCCCAATGGAGGTATTGATGGATGACAGGTGAAGTGCATGTGTATGTATGTGTGTGTTTGTGTACAGGTGTGTGTGTGTGTGTGTGTGTTTGTGTTTGTGTGTGTGTGTGTGTGTGTGTGTGTGTGTGTGTGTGTGTGTGTCTGTGTGTGTAAGGGGTGGGATTGAATTACCCTGGGGTTAGGTAGAGAGCACAGCTCAGGGTGTTTAATCGACAGGTCTCACCTTGAATCGATTGGCAGGAGTCTCGCAGGGCACGAACGTGATACACACAACCAACACTTACTTACATACACCAAAACAAACCACAGGGAGTGTAAGAGACAATTGGGTGGGATGAGGGCAGATGTCTCAATGCAATGAAGAGTGCATGCCTGTATGTAGTCAGTTAGTTACTCAATATAAGCACATCTAAGACCCAGTTCAAAGGCACTTTTATTATCTTTATTTCTATCCTGGAATAGCAATTGACTACCTTTTTAAATGCTTTTCCTTATGTCCACAAAATGACCATTAATATTAATTTTTACGCTCAAAAACTGGGATCACTTGTGAAAGATCAAGGTAATAAATAGCTTTAATGTCCGTCTGTCTTCTTTGCCCAACTGAAATGACGACTTCTCTGATGGAAGAACATATCATTTCAGTATTTCAACATAAATAATAACTAACAGGTGGTACAGTAATTAACGCTTTAGTACTTAAGTGATAGAACATGAACTATTACTGTACTGCTAGTGATATAATATTAAAAATACTACTACTACTACTACTAATATTACTTAATATTTAATACAGTAAAATATGAATTTGATACCGTAAAAAGTAAAGACATTAATGTAAACACTGCTGAGTGATGGGTCTAACTCAACACGGCAGACACACTACATGGTGCTAGCTTATTTGACAATGGACCATTTTTGTCAAATGTAGATAATGGAAAAAAAAACAAGAGGCATCACTTATAATGAAATCCTGACGAGAGGAATTACCATGTGGTTGTGATCTGCACTGTGGCAGAGAACCAGTTAGCATAAAGTACAAGACTAATGAAGGACCTCTCTCAATGGAAAAAAAACAAAGCAAAGCAGACTTAAAGGAAGCCCTCTTTCCTGTAATGATCCTATTTTACTTTGATAAACTTCATCATATAGTATTATCTCTGCAACAAATCAATCTCCTCACACTCAAAAAAGAGCCATAGTAGCATGCATGTGACTCATACTGCAGAGACGGGCAGCCCTCAAAACACCCCACCGTGAAATGTCTTACAAGAGGCCAAGATCTGAAAGGGCGTTATGTCTTTAATAAACAACATACTGTAAGTATTAAAATGAATGTGGTTCTGCAGTTCAATTTGGTAGGATGTAGGGTAAAAAAAACTCAGCCCTCTCAAGTTCTGTTGAAATGTGGTGATTCAAGCACTCAGCAGCTCCTACGCACAGCTGACTGTACGTCTAAAGTCTAATGCTTTCAGATGAGGTCAGGGTTCATGAGTGTCGTTGACTGAGATGGTTTGTAAGAGCAGAATATTTGCCAAATCACAGTGTGGGGCAAAGTGGAGCGCATTAATGCTGATCTGGAGTCTGTTCTGGAGAGCCCTTGCAGAGAAAAGTAGTAGGCTGTTTGCCAGTAACCTTGGAGCCTTAAGTATTAAGCTTTGTATGTGGTTTCCAGAAAAGCATTATCAAGTAGTTAGAGAGCACATTCTGTCTCCAGACATTTTTGAGGAATATTTGATAAAAATGCTTGACACTAGTGACTTTTTAGATGAGCTGTGGATCCTTTGGAGGTATTATAAGGTTGGTTGTATCTTGATTTCAAATAATACACAATACTTGACAGTAACTGGTACATACACATGTTTCAAATGTCAAAACATGAGATCATTTTTCCAGGTCCACTGGTGGATGGAATTGGATCTGTTGACACTTACAGATTCTTCCAAGACGTGACAGAGGAAGAAACCACTCTTCTGTGTTTGGGACAGTGCCTAAATGTTTTAGAAGAGGACAGAGTTGGAGAAAAAGAGGTTTCAACTCGTGGTCCTTTCTTTTCAGGGCTCAGATGGAGAGAAGAACTGTAAATCGGAGACTCGACGCCAGTGTATAGTCTTATGCTTGAACGGGCTATGGTCTGTGCCCCAGGCCCTGTACATCTCCCAGGAGGTTTGGGTTTAGGTCCAAGCGTGGGACTGCTATCACTCCCAGATTTTTGGACCAACTTTGACAGACATGTAGCTCTATCCTGAAGAGACAAAGACACATCCAAAATTAAAACAAAACAAAAAAAACAAAACAAAACAAACTCTTCAAAAGTTTGTTTGAAACTACAAAATCTATGTGAAAAACAGCCTACTATGCTCTCAGAATTTGCTTTACAGTTTCTGGATTTTGCAAGGGAAATACTACATACAACATTATGCTACAAAACACTAAAATTTCACAGGTTGAAGCAGAAATAGAGAGAGAAACCTTTTCTTCAACTGCTTTAAGTATGATAAGTATCTTGGTATTAAGGCTTTTTCATGTCAACGTTAGCACCTTGTAAAGTACTATTCTTGCAGCAGGATACTAAAGTCATAGCTCAAGTCTGCCAACCAGGCTTGCTTCTTTAATCTCAGCAAAAGTGATTGAATACTGCCTCCAGATGCACACAATCACTTTAACATTGAAAGAAAGTATAACAAATGAGGAGTGTTAAGCCAGCAGTCTAAGATGTTTCCTGTTACTTTTCACTATCACCTAAAAGCAAAATGTTAAGAAGTACATAAATAAGAAATCAACTGAACTAAATCCAGCAAAAAAGATTTTAAAAAGAAGATACTTAAAAATAAAACTGACCAAACCTGGACGATTTTAGGCACACTTCTCATGGGAAACACAGTGCCACAGACAGGAAGATTCTTAATAATTGTTTATGATGTTGACATTAACACTCACCTGAATAGTCTCAGTCAAAATTCTACCATGAGTCTGTTGTCTTGTCAGCAGCCTGGGCAAGGTGCTGGCAGTGGGCCTGAACTGCCTTCCCTCTGACCGGGGTAAAAGATGCATAGTGGGGAAGACTACCTCTTTGCTTCCTCTCCTTCTGCACCAATCCTTCAGCTCCCACGGCCCTGCTGTCCTGCCACCATCCCTCTCGTCCCCTTGGTTGGATTTGATTGATGAGTACCTATTTCCTGTCCTGTCCATTCCTGTTGTAGACCTGGCCACGGTAAACGCTGATTCGTGCAACGCTTCATCTCCCTCTCCTTTTGCTCTTTCTTTGTGTACCTCTTCTTCCTCTGCACTCCCACTTTCTTCATCTTTCTCCTGCTCCTCAGAGCCCTCTGGTTTCCCAGGACCTTGAAGCAGCATATGTCGAACCTGTCTGGAGTCCTGTCAACGGTACAGTAATTCAAAATGCAAACAGAAGACATTTCAATGTATATAACTACATCAAAAGACATCAGAAGAATTATGAATTCTAAAATGATTCACTCAAAATGAGAATCTGACATCTGTTGCTTTGTTGCTGAACCTCTACTTTGCCAACAAAGCTAAACTTAAATTGATTGAACATTCATGCTCACTGTCAAGTCAAGTCAATTTTATTTATATAGTACCAAATCTTAACAGAAGTTATGTCACTTTTCACATGGAGCATGTCAACACCGTACTGTTTATTTTAAAGAGACCTAATATTCCCCCATGAACAAACACCAAGGCAACAACAGTTGCAAGGAACACCCCTTTAACAGGAAGAAACTTTGAGCAGAAACGGGCTCTAGGTGGGTGACTATCTGCTTTAACTGGTTGGATTGAGATAGAAGGGATGGTGGTGGGGCACAGAGAAGCAGAGTAACAACAATAATAAAAAATAATAATAATAATGGAAATATGACAAATAATAATAGCAGTAACAGTGGGCGTCAAACTGGACAGAAGTCATTCTACAACCTAAGGTCTTCTGTAAGGGGGGGGGGGGGGGGGGCACAATACATCATGGGAAGTCCCCCAACAGTCCAGACCTATAGCAGCATAACTAGGGCCTGGTCCAAGGCAAGCCTGGTCGGTTCTAACAAAAGTATTAAGCCTACTCTTAAATGTAGAGAGGGTGTCTGCCCTGGTAGCTGAAGGCCCTGTGTCTGCCCTGGTAGCTGAAGGCCCTGCTTCCCATTCTAGTTTTGGAGACTCTAAGAACCACAAGTAAGCCCTCACTCTAACTCTGGGACAGAAGTGTTCTAGTGGGATAATAGGGTACTATGAGCTATTTAAGATATGATGGTGCCTGACCATTAAGGGCTTTGTAAGTGAGAAGTATTTTAAATTCTGTTAAGGATTTTACAGGAAGCCAAAACAGAGGAGCTCAGATGGGATAAATATGATATTTTTTCCTAGTTTTTGTCAGTAAACCAACAGCTGCATTCTGGATCAGCTGGATAATCTTTAGAGACTTGTTAGGACAGCCTCATAATAAGTAATTGCAATAATCCAGCCAAGGAGTAAAAAAGGCTGAACTAGTGTGTCTGCATCTTTTTGCGACAAGATGTGACTGATTTTTGCAATTTTATGTAGGTGAAACAAGGCAGTCCTTGAAATGTATTTTATGTGACAGTTGAAGGATATATCATGATCAAAGTTAACTTCTTGACTTATTATGTTGGTGTCAGAGGCCAGGGTAATAACATCTAGAATAACTATATCATTAGATTATGTGTTTCTAAGGTGTTTGGGGCCAAGCGCAATAACTTTGTCCGAGTTTAGTGGCAGAGAATTGCAGGTCATCCAGGTCTTTATGTCTATAAGGCATGCCTTGGGTTTAGTTAACTGATTCATTTGGCCTCACTGACAAATAGAATTGGGAATCAGAGAACTTTATTCAGTATTGGGTAGCGTAAGAGATAAAAAAAATTGAAATAATCTCAGTAATACTTAATTTGCTGTCTTTTGATTTGCTTTGGTTGAGAGTTGGACAGTATGTGAATCCCATGTCTTTACTTAGCAGTTGGAGTACAGTGCATTTCACCTGGGATAAGTTAGCTGTAGATTGTCATGAAATCGCTCTACTGTAGAGTGAATGCTTACTAACCACAATGTTTTGTTTTCTATTTCCAGATACAAATACAGAAGATGGGCTAATGAAAGTAAAACTGGGTGTATGTGTGAATGTACATGCATGCACTCCTGTAAGCGTCGAGGTGAGAGAATTGCCCTGTTAAAGTTGTCTTCATCAGTGCACAGTATAATTCTAATTGGCTTTATTAGGGGGCTTAAATCTAATACCAGCTCTGCGCTCTGCCTTAGGCTATGTGTGTGTCTGTGTGTGTGTGAGTGAGTGTGTGTACTTCTGTTTGATGTTTATGGCTCAACAGATTTCTTATAACACGTTGAATGGACAATATCTATGTCACAGTCCAGAGTAACAGACCTGACTAGATGGGCTAACAAATCAGCACAATCACAGTTACAGTATTGCATTCCCTCCTCTATATCAGCTCTGTGTAGTGCATTCCTTCAATCTGAGAGCAGAGCCCCAGTGGATGGGGAAATACAGCATTTAGAGGTTCAAGTCCCATGAAGCAGCAGCGCTGTAGCACTAGATGTAATCATACAGACTTAAGGCAAGAGGAAAAACTGCATGAAACTGCACCACAACATTTGACCCCATTTAAAAACTTGATACCAATTAGAAGGTTCTGGGTGTAAATTATTTAAGAGATCTCTCTAACTGAACACAAATAATTTTACAGGCATGCACACATATATGTATGAATGTGCATGTGCACCGACACAATCTCACACATTAACCTATGAACATATTCACACACCCGTGCACACATGCACAGACACACATATTCCACCATGCTCTGGAAACAGAATTCTTAATGAAGCCTTCCTCAAGTGAAAGTAGAGCAGAAATACATACTGGCCCATTTATGCCTTCATTTCACCCTCCTCTCCTCTCTCTCTCTCTCTCCCTCACCTTCTCCTCATCATTTGTTTTATTCATGTTTAGTTGTCTTTCTCTTTTGTCTCAATGAGTTAAATCACAACCCCTAATTTATGGCTACAGGCAAAGACAGTTCTACAAACAAACTGGCTGATGAGAGGGGATGACTGAAAACATATGCACCAAGCGGTGTGTGTAAATCTTAAAATGTCTGTTACTGTCTTTTTATCTGTGGTTATTTACATAAGAAATGACAACGTGTGTAAAAGAATGGCTGTGATGCAAAAATGAAAAAGGCTGTGCTCTGGAGGAGAGGAGAAGCAAGAGAGAGGAATGGGGGGGCGGCAGGGGGTGTAAATCCAGTGACACTGAGTGGGGAGCACTCAGGTGTGGTGAGAGGATTATACAAAACCCTGAGTATGAATGACAGTAAACACCTGAATGACAGAGAGACGAGGAGGGGCGGGAGCTTGTGTGTGTGTGTGTGTGTGGCTTTGGGTGACAGTTAAGTGGTCCTCACTTATATTCTGAGAGGTGAGTGAATATATTCACCACTTTTATATTTTGAGGGCTGTCCTGTTTACTCCAGTGCAAAATTTTATGTTTTATATTCATTACTGATACGTTCAATTACAGCATATATAAAGAAACAATGAATACAAGGAGGATTTGAGAAGCAAACAATGGATGCATGGGCATGAGGATGTCAAGAAGGCATGCAGGGAGTATGGAAGAGGAAAATGCAAGAGTTAGGGAGCTGTTAAGTTAGCGAGTGAGTTACAGATTGAGTTATACAGTATGCAAGTAAGTCAATAAAGGGGCTATAGAGCAAGAAAGAGGAGGTATGTTTATCTTACTTTCACTGTGTTTTCTTTCTCTGTGTGCTCTGTCGGTAGGGGATTGCTGACAAGGTCTCTGAAGTGAGCTTCAGTTTCTGGGTGAGCACATTCTGTGTTCTTCTCTCTGCTCCCTGAAACACAAATACGTCTCAGCACCTCCAATCAACACTTTAATGGCCCCTTTGTCTTCTTTAATCCACTCCTTTTGCTTGTGGTCCTTTATTTTGTTACTTTTCCAGTAGCTATGTCACAACTTACAGAATATTCAGAGACAGTGTGTCGATTTCCATGGTTTGTGATACTGACTAAGTTGGAGCCATGATAAACTATCTTATGCTGCTTTGTCTATGTTAACTTGCATGGTTAAATTGGATAAATAGCTACTTTTAGCAAGAGTACCAACACATCCGTCCGCTCTTAGGGGATGCTCAAATGTGTTTTTAACCTTTGGTTTAGGGTTAAATTCAGAAGAGAGCAATGCATATCTATTCCTAGATCTGCTCTTACCAAAATCCCTCACCTCTAGAGCTATATCATTGTACAGCGCTGACTCTACATGAAGCGTGACCCCGTTTCCCCCTCAGCGACCCCCTCCTTCCCTTCACTGCCTTGGAAGATAGAGGAGCACAGGGGAAAGGCATGCCAAGGCAGTAGACACTTTTAAGCAAAGATTAAAGGTTTTTCTTTTTAATCAGTCATTTGGCAGCGATGTTAGCATTTCACCCTGGTGAGGCTAAGGATCAATTTTTAATGCTGCTGTGCAGAGAGCAGACAGGGTGATTGGCAAGAGAGAAGCTATTTACAAAGGATCTATTTACAAATTTTCCATAGAAATATGCAGAGGGCACAATTGACATCTCTTACAGAATTTTAAATAAGCTCTCTCTCCATATTCATTTCGTCACGAGGCACGACCTCTGTGAGCCCCTGATGATCACCGTGTCATGTGCATATGCGTGCGTGTCTGTGTGTGTTCACTCATATTTATCTTACATGTAAGAATAATAAAGGAATCTACACCTCTCCCTTGTGTTGCATTGTGTTATATGTCTCCGTGTTGTGCTGCCAGGGGTTGGGTAACTAGGTCAATCAACCCTGGTGTAAACACATCACAAGAATCCACCAAGAACATGCTAATGACAATGACTCTTTTTTAATTTATACAACTCTACTTTTCCCAGTGTTCTTTGGCAAAATAAAGCCTTATACATATATAACTCTGTGAGGGATGGTAAAGTCATCTTATATACATTTCAGGTACTGGGATTATTGAATTATGACAGCAGACAACACCTTCACCTTGTTACTGTAAATTAAAGTAAAATGATTATTTTATTCATTTATTTTTCTTTTGAGTAGGACAAGGCAAAGATTCACTTAAACTTGGAAGGTAAAGTGTGTGCTGAATGGTGGTGTTCTTTGAGACAGACTGGACACAAAGCTACATAAATGAGGGCAGATAACCTTCAGCCCCACACAAGTTCACGTTTGGATGGACATGGCCGTTCCCTCCACGCATCAGTCCACAAACCCAACCATGAATCAATCTATCTACCCATCCATCCATTATCCAACCATCCATTCATCTGTTATCCAACCATCCATTCATTCACACAGTCAACCAGCCTTCTAGCTGGCCAACCCACACACCATTGATCCAATGATTGACCCTGCAATGGGTGGATCAATACTTTCTTAAATGGCATCATTGTAAGCGCTTATAGGCACAATGGCCAGGTGTTGTTTGTGCAGTTCATTTCCAAGGTAGCAAAGCTGTGCAGGGCTTTAACCTGGGTCAACTCCTCTTTCTCCTCCACTTACATGGCCTCTACAAAGAGAAAAAAATGGAGCGCTGGAAAAGGTACTGAACAATGAGTTTCCTTTACACGTGTAGCTGAATGGCCGGTCCATGCAAAACTGTGTGTAATGACTCAAGACTATTAGATCTTTGAAAATGCCTGTAGATACAGCAGATTTAGAGAGCAAATAACTGTACTGCTATACATCCAAGCAGATAGTTGGCAGTGACAGCATACATTCAAAGATTTTTATGTGTGAAGTTACAAATCAGCATGATAACGTGTGAGCTGAGGGTGAAGTTAAACAACACGACCAACTGGAAAATGCCAAAAGAAACACATTTCATCCCCACATTCCTTACAAATGAACTAATATTACTCAATATAAGCAATTTTGCATTTTACAGAAATAATTACTATAAATAACTGGAATAAATGTGTTATTGAAACTGCATTAACCTGGACAAACAGTAGTATTAACTAGACTCAGGTTCCTAATGTCAGGCCCTATTGTGGCTTGGTGTGCATACAGAAACCCTGTTGGGTTAGAGCTGGGGCCAGGTCTTGGCATTAAATGACTGGGAGTCTGACAAGTCTAGGAGTTCTGTCACTGTGGTTCACAGGTCTTGTTAGCCAAGGTGTCAGCAGTGGTGGAAATTACTTGTGTGTGTGTGTGTGTGTTTGTGCGTTCCTATGTGTGTGAGGTGAACATTAGACAGCACACCTACGTCCACCTCCTCACCTGACAGCAGCAATAAAACTAAACAGGCCATGGTGCTATGCTGTGTGTGTGGACGTGCACACAGAAAAGGGAGCATGCGTGCTGCATGGTTGTTGCTGCTGTCACCAATTTGCTGGGGCCTCCAGATGGGAATAGGAGCAAGGTGACGGAGCTGTGGCTTGATAAACACAGAAGCCCTGCTTCGATTTCCCATCCAGTCCACTTTGAAAACACATGGCTCTTCCTGGGTGCTCTTGGCCAGGGGAAAGAGTAGGAGGAGGAGGAGGAGGAGGAGGGGGAGAGGGGGGAAAGGAAGGCCACAAGAGAGACATAGACATAGAGCAAGAATAGCAGTCAGGAGGAAGGTTTTGAGAAGGAGTGATGGAGGGGAGGTAGTGTATGTGGTAGAGATAGGAAGAGGTGACAGGTACGGTGGGATCAGGTGTGTTGACTTTCATTGAGACAGACCTTCTATGTTTCCATAGACTGACAGCAAAGATAGAGGGGGGAAAGAAAGATTATGAAAGGAGAGAAAGAACAAAACAAACTAAAAACGAAATTTAGGGGAACTTAAGTAAAATCAACTACAAACAATTTATAAAAGAATTCATTATAGGAGAAAAGACCATAAAGACATCCTGTATAGACTTTCTCTTCTCCCTCTCTCAATCTTTCATTCCCTCCATCTTTCTCCATTTTACTTGGAAACAACCTGCAGTGTTCCGCCTTTCAACTGACATCAGAAGTTTAAAGACCAGCACTAGTTGGAGGAGCAGAGGAGTGTCAGTGAGGCAGGTGGGGCACCAAACTCCCCTCTGCCCCCCTAGAGAGTTAAGGAGATCACATTTTAACCCCCCCTCCCACCACCAAACCCCACCCTGCCGCTCCTCTCCTCCATGCCTTAACACCAACATAAGAGGACAAGTGTGGGCTCTAAGCACCAGTGATCAAACACGAGCGGCTGCTGGGTGTGCTAGGCTCAGGACGGTTGGCCTAATAGGATTGGAAGCCCCCAGGTGAGCCAAAGGACACCTCCAATCAGCGTGATTAGCCAAAGGCTGAGCAGCATTTCTAGCTATAGTACTGAGTGATGTACAGTACTAAAAGGATCACAGGGGTTGTGGAGAATACAAGCAAGTCATGAAGTGTTCCATGCTTGACGGTGCATGTCAAAGTTTTGTGTGGGATTGACGGAGTTAGGAGTTACATGTAGTTTTAATGTGTCAGAATGATTTTGAGATTTGCTGAGGCAAATGATGTGTGGAGCTGTGGAATAATATTTTCTTTCTAGCTACTTATAAAAGCAGTGTATGCTGTATACATATATAAACATAGACTTAATGCAAGGCTGCACATGCATGAGCACAAATAAAAGTGAGGATCTACATGCTCTCATGGTAAAAATGTCACCATCCACATGTTCACTCATGGCAGTCACAGTCATCTATACATACACACACACACACACACACACACACACACACACACACACACACACACACACACACACACACACACACACACACACACACACACACACACACACACTAACACACACACACACACACACACACACACACACACACACACACACACACACACACACACACACAGACAGGCTTTTATAAACTCATCACATCCAAAAAACAATTACCAGAGACTGAGCTCATCACTGACTAAGCAAAAGTCATCCAGCGTGTAAAACACACAATATAATTAGCACACATCAAGCTGCTGGGTCCTACTGTGCATTAATGATGCTTCCCTCTGAAGTGAATTATGGTTTGATGAGTGAGAAAGTGAGTGAGGAGGGGCTTTAAGGAGGAGCAAGACATCATTTGGAGAAGGGAAGGGAAGTCTGTGTGGAGGGGAAAGAGGAGGGTAATAAGAATCTAAACCAGGATTTGATTGTTGTACCTTCAGTGACCCCCTCTCATTATCCCCAAAACAGTTAACCAGAGAGATTTTGGGAACATTTTGGGAGGGACAATAGATTACTCACTTGCAGCAGTGAGTGCCACCATATGCCAGGTTCCACAGGCCACACCACATACCTGCAAACACATTAAAACACTGTTTTAAACACTGTTTTAATGTGTTTTAATGTTTTTTACGTTAAAGTAGTGAACATTTTAAAAACCATGCAAGAGGTGTCAGTTGACAGTGACAAATGGATTTCTGCATTATGGTGAATCAAATGAAACTGAACCAATTAAAAAATAATAAATATGAATCAAATAAGATACACTGCAGTTTTTCTCACAAACACCTTTCTGCCTGCCAGTGGAACAAGCTGGGGGGTCCAGATCCTTTTGAGGCCAGGGTGATCACTGACCTGGGACACACAGGGGATCTGACCCCAGAGAAGCAGCTCTCCACCTGCTGGAAATATGAACAGATGTTCAGATAGATACATGAAGTCAACTTTCCACTGCTTTAATGCGTCAAAACTTTTATCTCAACTATGAAAAGTATAATGATCCCTATGAGGATGTGTTGGTATACTATTCATGTATGTTCCTGACCGTCTCCAGTGTATCATCTAGGTTGAAACTGTAGGTCCCTGTACATATTTACATGGGACTGTTGAAACAACGCACACATTTTGTGGTCAGGCTGGAATAACATAGCTGGGTGCCAAAAGTGGTTCTTCCAATTCAGTGGCCCCCATAGCCAAGAGGAAACCAAACTCCAGTACCACAGATTAGCTTGCTCCTGAACCTTACAACTCTGAATTCCTCCAGTTTCAAATAGGAACACTGACCCCAATTAGAGACAGTTAAATGGAACAGAGAATTATAAACTGTCAGATTGGCTTCATTTAGAGGAGAGCGAGTTATATAGCACTGTATAGTAAACCCACACACACAGACACACACACACACACACACACACACACACACACACACACACACACACACACACACACACACACACACACACACACACACACACACTCTCTATGTACTCAAATACAGCAAACTCTCGAGCATCCACTCACTCATGCTACCTCAGTGTGCCTATTTAAACCTGCCACTAATAAATTTATATTTACTGCCTACATTGAGGACTTTTAAATTATGGCGTACAATAAACCTGGCACACACATCTCAAAAGCTCTTTCAGGGGATGTTAAAGCAATATAGTAAGCAATTTTCCAAAGTGGATTACAAATTTCACATCCAGGTTTTATTGCACATTACGATAACTTAACCACATCTAAATGTTCCGCATAAATGGGAAATATGTGCTGCTTAATATGCTATTTTTCATTTTTTAAGAAGCGCTTTGCAAACCCTGCCAAGCGAGGGAGCATGCTGGTTTGTGTGGTGGGGGAGTCAATAATCTTTATGAGGTGGATTTTAATTACAAGGAGATAACTGAGTATCCTCCTCACGGCAAGCCTCCATCAATCTCTATTCTGCATCAAGCTGTACGTAGCTTTGGCACACACACATACACGCACACACACGCGTGCCGCACGCACACACACACCCACACGCAAACACACACGCAAACACACGGATACCCTTTCAGACATGATTGATCAATCAATCAGTAATGTATTATTTTCATCTCAGCAAAACAAACCTTACAAAAGCATATGAGGCTGTCATTGATATATTCTACTTTAGCACACACATACACACTAACACATGCATGTGCATACACACACAGACTGACACAGGCACACACGCACGCACGCACGCACACACACACACACACACACACACACACACACACACACACACACACACACACACACACACACACACACACCCACACACACGTACAGAGATGCTGGCAGGGTAATCCAGCTAAAAAAGGTTAAGGCTGATGTTTTCCCAGAGAACGACGGTCTCTGAAAGGTCAGATCAATCATGTGCTAAGGATGCCTTGTAAGCAATCCATAAAAAAGCTTGTTTTAAATAATAACATTTTATAGATCACCTAAAGACATAACTGTACCACCGGCAGGTAGGGTTGGACTCTCCAAACAGTCAATGCACCAAGAATTCAAATGGGACCTAACTTAATATTTTGGCTGCAGTTCATTTAATGAACCAATGGCATTTCCAGCGAGACCGTGCACACAGTGCCAGCAGACATCTCTGTTCAACAATAATCAATTCTTTTAACAGAAAATTACAGTGCAGCAGTAGGCTGTAAATGTGCCCTGGTCTTGAAACGAGCCTTGTCTCTTTAAGTGGCTGATGTTACATTTGTAGTGTAACCACTTTAATTCCATCTGTCTGGCAGAAAGCAAGTAGCAATTGAAGGAGAAGTAGTTGCCTGACACTTTGTAATGGTGTAAATGTATTAGAACTAGATATGTGGCAATTCAGTGACTCTCTATGGAGCAGAGGGAGATTAATCAGATTGCTGAAGATCATACAATTTACAGAATAAAGACAGGGAAAACTAAAAGGGACTACCTGAGACTACCTGTTTTAGCCAGCGAAGAGGACTAACTGGAATATCCGATTTAAAGAAATTGTGTGCCTTTTACCTTTCAGTCCTAATACTAACAATGTAGCTACAGGGATAGACTAAGATCTAGGTAGTAGAAGGTAGTTTAGGGGGATAGCTGGTTGAACTACAAATCAATCCACTATGTACATCATCAACACATAACACTAAAACTGGCTGCAGTGTTGCACAATTTTGTTCAGTTTAAGAGATATTGAGAAATAATGAGGTTGAAATTGTGCTCCAAGTGATATCGTTTGAGGACACCGAATCCTTGTTGTGTTAATTAAAACTCAATGGAATGATGTAGATGAAAAATTAGCACGGCTCAAAGCCACAGTGAGGGATACTGATGGGAAAAATAAGGTTTTTAAGTTAATAAGTTGTTTTATACATTATGTAGAGTGAATACAACTTATTAAGGATTTTTAGTTTTAACATATCACAGTGTGAGACATCTGCAGTGACACTTTGGAGGTTTGACTCACAACTGTGCTGTTTAGTTCTACTTTTAGGCCAAAATAATACAGCCAGGGGAAATATCAAGCCTTTTCATGGGCTTCCACAACAGATCAGATGCTTGGCTCACCTGTGACAGCTGCACTGTAGCTGTCCCCTGCCTGTATCTGTGTGACCTCGGATAGCTGAGAATGGCCGAGAAGACGTGGAGTGGAGACGTGAATCCAGTTCTCTCCAAGTCCAAGCTGTCCCTGCAAGCGAAATAATGACACTGTGTCAGTCATAGGATTAAATCAAAGTTCAGTCCCGATGATTCCATTGCTAATAGATTTTTAAATAAAGACACATGCCTACAGGGTGTTTCAATTTGGGGGGAATAATCATTTTCCCTTCTGTGAACCAGCAAGTGACTCAAATCTTGTCTATCTTTCATCTCATCCTAATTCATGCCATTCTGCCATTCCTGAGTGTAAACACAGTTGTTAGATTTGTCAAACAGGACTTGTAGATCACCTCCCAAGTATCATAATTTAAGCGCATCTCTGCAAAGCCCTGTTATAATATCTGCTGTGTACGGTTATATATGACACAGGGAACTGGCAATTCATCTTGGCTCAAATGGCTGTCACAGCAGAGGAAATACTGTTTAAAATGGCACACTGCATATTTCTCTCACCATACAAAAGTCTACTGTGTTTCATGTTTCATTTACCATCATGTACAACCACCTGGCAATGCAATCCCTCATCGGTGACTGGGTCTGTGTAAAAGTCTATGCTAACACAAAGGCTTAATAGCCATAACATCTCGCCGAGTACAATAGAAAGCATTGTCCTCAATTTACATCTCTTTCTCTGTGTTACAAATAGTGAGAGGGTTCACTTTGACTTCTCTCAGCTGCCCTGCTCCTCTCTTTCCCGCTCGCTCCCGCAGAGATAAAGGGCTTTCTGCACTGTGCTCATGTGCACGTTGGCATGCCCTGGCATATGTTTGAAAGTGAGCACAGTATGTGTGGGTTTACATTTGAGTGTGTGTGTGTGCGCAGCGCAGTAATCTGGGTCTTTAATTGCATATTCCAATGTGTGCTACTGTGCGGATTTGTAGATGCGTGGCAGCATATGTTCCTGCTGTGAGTGTGTGTGTTTATGTATTTATAGGTGTGAGTGCATGTGCCTCTTTCAGTGTTTATGTGCATTTAGATGCATTAAGTGAGCAGATGTGTCCATATCTGAGTCTGTGCATGTGTTTGTGCATCTGTGTTTATACCTGTATATGTATATTTTTGTGTGTGTTTGAGAGAATGAGCACTGTCAGGTGCTGCTCCATGCTGTGCCAGCTGCATCTGGAGCCATCTGTGTTGGGGCACAGTGGGAGGGGAGCGGATGACTTTAATGTACTTGAACCCCAGACAGACCTTTCCCAGACAGTTGTCAGTATGAAACAACTGGGCCCAGCCAAGCTGAACCGGCTGATCTGGGTTGTGAGCAGGAGACAGACGCTTTGGTTACACTATAACCCCCGGTCAGACTCACTAGGGAACCTCTGGCAGTCAGTTACACACAAACACTTGAATCTGTTTGTTTCAATGATAGTATAATAGTGTTTTATGTTAGAGGACACTCTTACCTTTTCTAGGCTGTCAGGGTTATGCCACCTGCTTTCTATGTAAACCTGGTTTACTGTTTGTGTCTGTTTGCCAACAAGTTTGTGTGTTCAAACATGTCACCATGTTCAAACTCTATTAATGCCTTTAGCAACTTCAAATTCAAATAAATAAAAAAAAAGGTGCCACTTCTTTTTAATAAGTGCAACTTTTCACTTTAATCTGTGCCACTCAATACCAATATTACTCTTGTAAATAATGTAAATATTGTCATGATAATTTTTTAAAAATTATATATTTTTCACTAATATTGTTCTTATTGTTTTTCGTACTTATTATTTATTGTTCTTCATTCTTTTTCTTATTGCTGCTCTTCTATTTTACTGTCCACTTGCTGTTTTAATAATGCAAATTTCCCCATTGTGGGACTAATGAAGGAATATCTTATATTATCTTATCTTAATTGTATTGTAAAATGGTATGAAGTGTCTGCAGAGAAAATGGAATGGGTCGATAAGGAATGAGAATTTGTACTTTTGTTTCTGCATGTATGAAAAATAATTTTATTTCTTGAGAAACTTCAGCTAATTTTGGCACTATTTGGTTTTAATTCCTATCTTAAGTGGCACTTATTATATCTTTAAAACAATTTATGAAACATATACTATTAATCATGCTGTTGGTGTTTACATTTATTTTGATATACTATTAATCATGCTGTTGGTGTTTACATTTATTTTGATAATGAAAGGATGGTGAGTAGTTTAGGATTTCAGTGTCTGGATTTTCTTGTGACTTGCAAATCAATTACTTTGTTCCCTGTTTCCCATCCTGTTATTCTCAATAAACTTTATCACACAGTAAAATATAGAAAGTTATCAAAATGACAACTGCACTCAGTACTTCAACCACACAACTAAAAACACCACAACAGTTTATCAACACAATCCTCCACCACAAAGAAAACACAGAGGCCTAGTAATGATCTTGCAGCAACAATATGATTAGTGAAGCACAAAATCAATTAATGCAGCAGTAGAATCAATAGGTGTCTCTCAGCATATATGTCCTGCAGTTAATTAATAAACAAAAAGGACATTAAGCAGCAGAGCATCAGACTGTGGCAACGACTGTCATCAGTCACGACGCGTATACTGATGGCATCAGCAGGAAGGGAAAGGGAAAGCATGGCAGATATAAATGTGAGCATGGCGAAATGCTGAACACACCCATAGGCGAAGATGCGTAGACTATGTACACATACATTTGAGCGCATGAGCATTCAAGACACACTAATACACAAATGCACTCATGCATGTGCATTCACACATATAAAAAACAGTAGCGCTTGTTTTGTTATTTTTGTCTGTCTTCTTTGTTTTCTTGTGCACAGGCATAACATACAGATAAAATCCTGCAGATCCATGATATCAATAATATAATTTTTTCTCCACTACAGCAGGCCAGTCCATATTAGCATCAATTTGGAACAGGCCCAGGGTTCGATGAGGCCTGAACTGTGTTGGAACCAGGCCCATGCTTTCCCCCACCTCCAAGGACCAGATGCCTAAAACTCTGTGTAGATTCATGAATAAAACTGTGTGTACACACAAACCCAGAAATTTGCATACGCATTCTTTATACAGCCGTACGTATACATGGTTCTGTTTTATAAATCTCAGTCATTGAGGAACTAGGCACACATGCACAAGCCTCATATCCACTCCCACAAGTAGCCATAAATGGATGAAGATACGCCCTGAAACAGCTGTTTTCAAAACAGTCTAGCAGTCTGTACACCTGTCAATGGAGCAAATGAGAAAGAAGAAGTGCTGTTTCACCAACTGTATGGCACCGGTGAGGTTAAACAGCTGTCATTATGCACAACTATTGCTCATAGTTGTGTGGCTCTTTATACCATCTGTATCATTAATACATCACTACCACAATAGATCTCCAAACCATTGTGGTAGTGATATCAATGATTATCAATATGATAATGTTGACCATACCTAAACTGACTTCATAAGATGTGACAGACCTAAGGAAAAAATAAAAAGAATATTAGGAGCAAAATAAAATGTGGACTATATATTGAAGAATGATGAAAAAAAACTAATGACAAAACTAATCACACAAAAGTAATTAATCAATATAATGTTTATAAATGTGCCTTTGATTGGCATTTTATAAATGCAATGTAATATAAATCTCTCTATGTAAAGGCAAAAAAAAAAAACCCCACACACAGCTCGTTTACTAAAAGATTCAGTCTCTCACCTCCATTCATCTCTACCTCATCATATCACCCCCAGATCACTTTAGAAAAAATGGTTTACATCTGGCCTAAGGAATATGTGAGATGTGGACATTTATACCACATATTCTGTGTTTATATCAGTTTATGTGTAGGAAATGGTGTTTGGATGGTTTATGCATCTGGCCCTGGGCCGGCTCCTTTACTATTTAACATGCCTGATGAGCCCTCATTATTATAGTACAGTCAGGATTGCAATCGACAGACCAAGTAGCCATCTGAAGCCATACCTCAGACATACAGTATATCAACACAGTGGTTTCTCAACCGTTTGGTGTCAAGGACTCCGAAACTGATACATATGCAGGCTGCAGACTTGTATTTAAGATGTAAGATGTGGGATTATGATGTAGTTTTAGGGATCTTTGTCTAATAACATTAAGTTATTCCATAACTGTCTATACTTTAGATTGGTAGATTAACAATGAGGTATAGTCATTCTTATACATTCTCTTTGGGCTGACTTCTGGTCAATTAAATTATAGTGATATTAAAATATTCACATTAATTAAATTTGGGTTGGACATTCATCACTGAAAGACAATCAGGCAAATAACAGTAGATCTTCAGATCTTCATTTTCCCTACTCCCTACACAATACATTCTCCACTTCAAATTTTCCCTCACTGACAAATCTATTTTTCTCCCTGGAAGATTGTTGTTATATAGTTTTTCAAGTCATCGATAATGTAGATATACTGTCTTTTGCAACTTATCTCTGTACTACAATCATTGGCTTTGTTTGAGACAGTAGTTGTCTTTCCTTACTGTCTACCTCATTAATTAGTCTATTTAGAACTCACATTAGGAGTCTATTGAATGTTATATCCATTTAGGTCTCTGACAGGCTGAACTCCTTGATACAACTTTAGCAGACAGTTGACCCTTTTTTCACAAAGATGACATTTGGAGTTCAGACATGACTCTAGACTGCAGATATATTTGTCTGCATTGGGTTTACGTCATCAGTTACACTAACTTACTGGTTAATTCAATAAACCATAATGATAGAGACAACTGTTTAGCTGCTCTATAAAGCATCGGGTATACCACTATTTGTTTTTCTGCTTGCTCTGATACTACTTTCTAGTCCTATTATGCTGTTACCAAATTGACTCTGGCTGTGGCACACGCTCTCTGACATCATTCAAATTCCTTCTCACCTCAATCATGTGATACAGCGCCGGCCGTCCGTCTTTTAGTCTCAATAGGAGGAAAACAATGAGATTTCTATCTGTAATACTATTACCAGCCGTAATAGGGTTAGAGCTGCCTGGGTTTACCTTGGTAAGGCGGCCGAGAACTTTATTAGGTTTAAGACCTTTTGCTTTTCTACTTTTTCTGGTGCTACTGATACATAAGAGACTTTAAGCCCTAGAGAGAGGAGGGTATCGGCTTAGTAAGGAAAAGTTAAAGAAGCCTCTGCATCTCACTTCTACTCTAGCGACAAACAAAGTGTTATCTTTCTGGAGGTGGAACCTTTCTTATTTTTTTACGTGTTGACGGGAGTGGTTTTGGTGTGGTACTGTGTGGCTGATTACAGGAGGAGTCTTAATCAGGTGGTGCAGTCTGCTCGGGGCCCCTGGGGCCGAGAGTGTGCTACATCCTGTCAGACTGCACAGAGAAACAATCAATCATCACAACGGCTCCAAGACAGGGGAGAGAGAGAGGGCAGTAAGATAGGAGAGATGGAAGAAGAGCAAGAAAAACATGGTGCGAAAAGGAACAAGGATAGAGGAGGGAGGAAGGAGAAAAAAGGATGGGAGACAGAGGAGAAAGAAAGAACATGATGAGGGTAGAGAGAAAGAGAGACAGTGCCCTTGCACTGAGACTAACTTGAAGTTATACAGACGTGAGGACGCCTATGAAAATCCAATGAGTCTAGTTAGACTACAAGCTACTCTGCAATGTAGGAGCGCAGTGTGGAAGCCAAGGCCACGTCAAAGCTCATAACAACTGATGTCTAACATCTTCATTGCTCCCCCTGTCTCTCTAACCTTCACCTACATGTTTGTTTCACTGTCCTGGCAAAGCGTCATCCTCACTGTCACGTTGTAAAAGTGATCACATTTTGGCCGTGGTTTCAAACGACCTCACAGATAAACACCAAAGCCAAGAGGAAAAAGAATCAGAGAGAAAGGGGAAGAGAGGGATTGAGGTGGGCCTAGGTTTTACACTCTCTGGGCTCTGTCTGAGGGCTGTGTAATGATGCGGCTCTTTAAAGAGCGTCTTAAATGAAAGGCCAGAACAATCCTCAGTGACAGGTGGGATTCTTTATCTAGCAGAGGAGGAGAGACAGGACAGGGCCAACAGCTCCACACACACACACACACACACGCACGCACGCACGCACGCACGCACGCACGCACGCACGCACGCACGCACGCACGCACGCACGCACGCACGCACGCACGCACACACACACACACACACACATACATGCACGCATGCACACACGCACATACTTTTGGCCATACAGAGAGAAGAGCCATGCACACTCATAAACTACAGTAGATTCCACAAAGAGGATTTCCTGCTTTGTCCATGTGAAGAAGAGGAGTCGAAATGGACAAACAGCAGATCCCATAAAGGTGATTTGTAGAATTTAAAAAGATGTGCATTCTTGGCACACCATGAAGGATATTAAGTGCTTACAGGGAGGGATCTCCCGCAAAACCTTTTAATCTCCACTCTGGAAAAAAGGTAATTTCAAAAATGTCTCAAAAATGGAAGAAGTTTGTGTCTGTATTTATGTGTCTGTGTGTGTACATGCGTGCCTGTGTGTGTGTGTGTGTGTGAGAGAGAGAGAGAGAGAGAGAGAGAGAGAGAGAGAGAGAGAGAAAGAGAGAGAGAGAGAGAGAGAGAGAGAGAGAGAAAGAGAGAGAGTAACATATGAAAAAGGGCCAAAAGTGGAAAAATGTTCGGCTCACCTCTTGCCCCATCCCCCAGGAGAAGACATTCCCACCATCTAAACCAAATGAAAGAGAAAAAGAGGAAAGAGGAAAGGGAAGAGTGAGAGAGAAAGAGAGAGAGAGAAAGAGAGAGAGAGAGAGAGAGAGAGAGAGAGAGAGAGAGAGAGAGAGAGAGAGAGAGAGAGAGAGAGAGAGAGAGAGAGAGAGAGAGAGAGAGAGAACACAGTAAACCAACAGTCTGCAAACAATTCAAGAAAGGCAACAAATGAGGATAAAATAGAAAAGAAAAAGAAAAAAACAAAAGCAGAGGGAGAGAAGGGAAATGTGCAGCTGACAAAAGTGGCTCAAGCATCATACATCAAGCACTTGTTACCTCTCCCGGTGCTTGTGATTGCACATGACTGCAAACAAGTCAGTGATAAAAATCTGAAGAAAGATGAGACCGATCGGGCTGGCTTTAAAGATCATCAATCACGGCCCTGTAAGCTCAGATATTATTAGTTCAAGTAAAGCTGCACTCTTCCATTTTATGGACATCATAAAAGACTTTGGGGGGGGTGGAGGAGATCCCCCAGTGTTTTAACTAGGAGTGGGATGGATGTGTTTGGAAAAGCAGACCGGATGGATGGACGGCTCTAATGTAGTAACGCTAACTGAATCACTCACACTGCACCGGGCTCCCCAGGGAAAGGAATGTGGGATGGGAGTGTAAGGCCCAACTTACAATATGTTAGAGTAAGTAAAAGTGTATGGTGAAAAGGGCTGTGCGTGTTTGTGTGGTGGTATATATCCGTGTGTACTGTCCATGTATGACCTCTTTGAAATTTGGCAATATGGTTTGGCACACACAGGCATTTGAGCTCATTAATTAGTACTGTACATTTACATAGCGTCACTGATAAATTCCTGTGATTATGAATGTGCAAACAGACATATGTAGTTGGGTAAGCAGTTATAAGACTTGTTGCTTTATATCTCCCCTGGTGGATGTTGGTTTTAGAGATCACAAATTATCCTCCATCTATCAGTTTGTGAGGTCTAATCTTAACCTCGAAACACCTGCTTTTAATTAAATCATTTTCAAGAGGGTAATAACAGGTGCACATACTGAACTCAGTTTCACTGTCAAATGTCACACATCTCTTCATCTTCTGGTGTTTATTTTGTGATGAAGATTATCAAAATTTGTGTCATGACTAATAATGATTTGTAAAAAAACATCATCAATTTATTCTTGGTTAAGTTGGTAAAACAATTCACGCAATATAAAACAATACCATAGCAACATTAGATATAGAATCCAAAGAATTAAGTCTTCATTAAGGTGATGACCCTATAACGCATACATCAGCTAAAGACTGCAAAACCTTCAAGACAAAGTATAAATATCAACAGGAATCCACTTAGCATAATTTATCCAAAGCAGACACATTAAGATTTTTCTACTTTCTTACCACTGGAGATTTTATTTGTATCTTGTATTGACAATTCTGTATACAGGGAGGGGGTGATCTTGTCTGAAAACTTATTTTTTTCAGTCAGCTGTTGAATGCTGAATGTGAAATACAACTATCAGTTTTAAAATATTATTAACCACTGGACAATGAAAATATGTACAGTCCAGAGATTTCCGCTGTCACACTGATCAACTTAATTAATACTTTGTGCTCTGAAATATTTGTCAGTCTGTACCACTACTCCCAGGACAATCTCTCTATTTACTATTTCACTTATTCCTCACAACTTTTTTTCCCTTTCTCTCTCTCTTTTTCTGCCTGCCAGTAAGGACATAAAGGCTAGTGTGAAGTCCATCACTGCCTGGTGAATAGCTGCCCTTTGTGCCTCAGAACTTAATTCACAGGCTGAAAGGACCCCGGCACTGCCATAGCACCTCTGTGTGCTGCCTGATTTAAAAGAGCCCGCGTGTCCACTGAGATGTGCGTAAAAAGCCTTCTGTTACGTTAAACACATTGGGTTTGGTCATGTTTTGTGGATTTAAAATGAGACAGACTAACCAGAGAGTAAACATGATTTCAGATTCTAAGAGTAGTTTTATACAAAGTTGTGAATATAATCAATTCCTGTGCCAACACCGGTCTTGCAGTCACTAAAGTCTGCACTGTTGTCAAGGAAACCTGGCTGTTTTTTCATAGTCGCCTTGACCTTATTCAATATATAGACCCCCTCACCCCACCGCATGCTACCATTTTAACATACCCAGAGCAACATAACTCAGTGTTAGAGCCTAACTATTCTTTTTCTCTACTGTGGCATTTCTGACACAGGATGGTTGCAGTGGGCATCAATAACACACCAAGCTCTCTCCCTGTCATTCTCTCTCCTCTCTCAGAGACCTTAGCTAGGCTTGTTAGGCCTGACACTGGCACCCTAGTGAACAAAAGGACTGCACGGCTTAGGGCAGCCCTGGAATGTCAGCGGGTTCACATTTCACATGCAGATGCGTGACCCCAGAGCCCTTTAGTGGGAAGGTGCGCTTTAACCTCACAGAGAAGCAAGAGGAGGGGAGTAGGGGGGTAAGGGGCACTTTAAAGGGAATCTGGGATGGGGGGAGGGTAAAATATAAGAATGCCAGAGTTTGCAGTGCTTGCATCTACTCTTTCTATGCTATGTCTCTCTCAGTGTCTTCTCTCTCTCTTTCCCAAAACACTGCTGTACGCTGTTAAACCTCACTCAAATACCTTAAAGAATATTATTGTCGATATTCTGAAAACTTGTCAGAGCTATCTCCTTTATGTGTGGTCTGTGATACGCCCCCTCTCTTCCCCCTACTTCCAAATACATAAAAGCATTAACTTTTAAAGTGCATACTAAAGATTTTTCCCCAAATAATTGAAAAAGCACAATGGGAGGGGTTACGTAAGGCAAAAGTACTGTGAGCTCCGCAAAAGAAACCAAAGCTACTGTCATCTGCTCTCTGTAGGCCCAACCAGGCACAGTTTCAACTCAAGGGCTTCACACTTCTATAACTTGTTCTCCTTCCCTTGCTACTCTCCCTAGCCTAACTGTCTCTATACCCGTTTGCCTCTCCCTCTCTCCATTGCTCTCGATAGTGAAAACTTCAAAGACAACATCTTCTGCAAAAGCATGAAAACTTCAAGCACGTTTGTTTGTTTTGACCCCGAAGCCCCCCAACTTGCAAGTCCTGCAAAATACATGAGGGAGAGAGACCAAATCCAAGGCTGTTATTCCCCCACCCGCCCGCAACCCTCATTCTTCCATGCGCCTATCCTATTCCTGGCATATGACACTGAATCTACTATGATGACCTCACAAAACTAATGAAGGTTCAATGCATTTCTTGTGAGACAAAGGAGTATAAACTTTTCAAACAAATTTTATTTATTCCACTAAGAGAAGGAAAACAAAAATCAATACCACACAAACACGCACACACACACACACACACACACACACGCACACACACACACACACACACACACACACACACACACACACACACACACACACACACACACACACACACACACACACACACACACACACACACACACACACACACACACACACACAGCGAACATGCACACACGTTTATGCTCCCACACTGACTCATGAAGCTTGGCCTCTGTAGGTGTCTCTAGGTGTAGGTGGTTGAGGATTGGAGTTATGATTTCTTTTTGCAAAGTACAAAGGGGCCTCATCTATCAGCAGGTTGCTGCATTGAGCCAGGCGCGGATAACAGGGTAATGGAGACTATAAAACCTTGTAAAAGACACAGCACAGTGTAAACTACAGCAAAGCTAATAGTTTACCTAAGATGACAATAAAGCAATATTAAAAAGAGATCACTGATGTTTAAAGTATCCTCTTTTCATTTTACAGAAGAATTATGCTTTGATCAGAACAGTAGGATTGATTGAGTGCCAAGGTGTGAAACATGACCTGCTATTCACACATGATTTCTGCACTGTGTCTGATTGCTACTTAAAGAATCAAACCACTTATATCTTGAAAGTGTAAGTGAGAGGAGTATTTTTTGTTCAATGCAATGTTTAAAGAAAAAAAAGACACCTTTAAAATTACATTTATTATGTTGTTAACCTGTCATAACAACACCATTACAATCACCTTCATGATTATGGTCAATTTCAGTTCTTATTTGAGTCTGAGATTTTATTCTGCAAAGGGATTAATCTAGATTCATGTCAGAGTGCTTGATTGTATATTTGTGCAGTCAACACTGTGTGTGTGTGTGTGTGTGTGTGTGTGTTGTGTGTGTGAGAGAGAGAGGGAGAGAGAGAGAGAGAGAGAGAGAGAGAGAGAGAGAGATAGAGAGACAGAGAGAGAGAGAAAGAGAGAGAGAGAGAGAGAGACAGAGAGAGAGAGAAAGAGAGAGATAGAGAGACAGAGAGAGAGAGAAAGAGAGAGAGAGAGAGAGAGAGAGAGAGAGAGAGAGAGAGAGAGAGAGAGAGAGAGAGAGAGAGAGAGAGAGAGAGAGTGAGAGAGAGAGTGTGTGCTCTGTGTTTAGCAGTTCTGCCCTCTAATAGATGGGACATCTATAGCATCCACAGTAAGGCCAGGGGAGCAAGGGAGCAATCCATAGGCCTGCGTAGCCATGGCAACTAAACAAGGAATAGGCTATATGTCAGGCGAGCATGGCTAAATTACCCATTAGAGAAAGCAGGAAGGGGAGAGAGGGAATACTGGTCAGGGCACAAGAGGCTAATGGGGAGATAAGATGGCCAACATATAGAGTACACACACAAACATGCACACACACACATAAATTTGCACGCACACAAAATGATGGGAAAACAGACAGGGGTTGTCACATTAAGGTGCAAGAGCAAATATATTCTGAAATAGGAAAATACAATTAAACGTGTAAAACCTCTCACAAAGAAACACAAACAAACAAAAGGGAAAGAGAAAGAAATGGGCACCAATATGCTCATGTATTAATACATACATAATACATACTAACTACTGTGCATGTGCTTGCACACACACGCACACACACACATAAATGCAAAAATGCATGGGCACACACGTGTACGCATACAAAGGGCACAAAGGGAAGACAAAATGGTTTTAATAAAGACACCCTCTTGGAGAGGTTGCTTGTGAATGTGAGGGAGATATATTTATAGGAATCCTCATGTGAGATCATCTCAGCTCAGTCTCAAATTCATGCATGAGAGCAAGAGAGCGAGAGTGAGAGAGAGAGATTGTGTTATTGCCTGTTTCCTTCATCCTAATCCTTGATGCATGCCTGCTCTTTGAGTCTATACTAATGAATAAAAGAATAAAGAATTAATCTGTGTAAGCATTGAAACCATTGCATGTGTGAAAAGGTAAACGGGTTATTGCCCTGATGGTTTGCCCCTGCTGCCTTAATTCTCTGTAATTCTGTGCACAGACACACGCACACCTTTAAGTATGTGTGCGCGTGTCTCGCACGCACGCACGCACGCACGCACGCACGCACGCACGCACGCACGCACGCACGCACGCACACACACACACACACACACACACACAAAACACTGACACACAACCCCTCCACACACAGAGCCAGGCAGGCAGGCTTTTCCTGACTTTAATGCTGCACATTCATTTGCATGCGCCATAATTAGCGTCAGGCACACAGAGGCTGGTCCTGGGGGAACTCTGTGATAACCGCTTCCCCTTCTATTAGGGCTCTCATTCCAAGAGTGTCAGACATTGCACATCTTCATTGTGGGGCCTGCAGCTCATCGGCTCAGTGGAATCTCTGCTGCTGTAGCTACTGCTGGAGCATGCAGGAGGAGAGGCAAGACGGCAGGGACCAAGGGGCTGCAGGAAAGGTGGATGATGCTAGACTCTGGAGGGTGGGTAGAGGAAGGACGAGAGGAAACAAGGACTGAAACATGTAAAGAAAAGAAAAGGAATAAGGTGATAAGTTTGGAACACAAAGAGAAAGAGAGAAACAGACAAAGAGAGATAGCACACGGCAAACGTGGTTGCACATTGTGCAGCAGACAGACAGAGAGACAGGCTGGACAGAGGTAATGAATGCAGTTATTAAATTGTTTCAGCTGCAAAGAGGTCTTTTCTTATGCCATTATAAAGGGAACAATTTATCCCCACTGATCGGCCCTGTCTCCTTTCTCCTCGCTCACTTTGATCTGCCAGCATATTGCCTTGATGTGTCCTATTCAATAGCGAATCTGGGGCAATTTTAATGCTTTTGTACCTCGCCACCGCTCCACTTCTCCCTCCCTGTTTAAAAATAGCTGTTAATTATAAGTGCAGTTTAAATGTCTCTAGTGACCCAGAAATGCAGGTTGGAGTGAGAAGAAGGGATTGAGCATCTCCAAGTTTAAAAAGAGCAAGACACTATTTCTTTCCCTCTTCATCATGTTTTCTTCAATCTCTCCTTTCTCCTATCACCCCCCTCCCACTTCTTTGTCTTCTCCATTCTCCTCCCCCCGATTCTACTTCTCCATTTCTTTAGAGTTCCTCCACATTTCGTTTTCTCCATCTCTCGCTCTCTCATTCTCCTCTGTGGCGTTTGTTCAGCTCGGCGGGAGTGCGCAGGGCTTGAGGATAGGGGATTCAGTTCTTTCTCTCCAACACACGAGAGAACTGCAGCGAGACATCGGAGACCATGGCTGTGAAACCGCTTCAGTCTGCAGATTGTATGTGCGTCACACCGAGTCTTTGTATTTCTCTCCTCAACTTCCTCCTCTTATGCAGCCGCAGGAGTGGGATGTTGAAAGGAAAGGCATGTGAAGGTGCGCTAGGTAGCGCAGTACGAGGCAGAGGCGCAGAGTATACCTGTGGGGAAGAGAAGGGGCTGTGCAGGGACCTGAGGTGTGCACCCGGGGGGTGCAGTGTTATAAATAAAGCATTAGCCTCTTGAAGGGAACAGAGATGTGAGGGGCTGTCTCTGCAGCTCTCTTTTTCCCACTAACTCTAACTAACAGTTAACCCGCAGGCATGTACTCTTTCATCGCTGAGGAGGTACATGTAACAGTACAAAAAAGTCACTAAGAGGTAAACTGTGGGACTCTCTTCTGTCAAAATCTGGGCACCTGTCTTTATATTGGTGAAGTTTGGAAGGGAACTTTGATCACATCGTAAGACGCTGACATAAATGACTGAAATTCGATATTTGATATAAAACTGTTATGGGCTTAATACAGTGGCTGATATGTGTTTATAGTTAAATAAAAAAAAAAAAAGTGACCAACATAGTATTAAGTCACAGAGGGGAGGTAACTTTTTAAGTAAAATAAGTTTTAAAAAACTGTGAAAATATGACACATTCCAGTGTAAAAGCATCAGGGCAATGCATGACATTGTGCAGATGACATTTTTAAAACTGTTTCTGTCTGTTTGTCATGTTCTACAGAACTGCAAAGAAGATGTAACTTAAAAGTGAGGCAAGATTCAAAATCATGATGTTGCAAGGACATGGTATATGTGTTGCACGTTGAGGCCCATTGACACCGGCAGTGTGGCATCATTTTAAGTTTCATGGTCTAACACTGTGTTCCTTTCAGTGATGTACTGACAGTACTGACCTTACAGTGTTCTGTTTGCAGGTCTGTTTGGCTTCAACTCAGTGAAGGGCAGGAGACATTACAGTACTTTCACCATCATGTGGCCGAGGGAATGTTTATGGTTATTGCATTGTTTAAAACAGAGATGTTAAATGATAATAATTTATCTTAACAACATATTGTTCAATTAGCAGACATGATTGTTGCAAAAACAGTAATGTGCTTATAATAATCAGACACTGCATATGGAATTCAGATTCTATTCAATCATATGTTGAGAGTTGTGCTTGCTTCATTGTTCACACAAATCCTGGTGCAAACAATGACATGAAACTGATTAGCAACACTAAGAGGAAGAAAGAATATGAGAATACAGAGGGTATTGTGAAAATAGCTTGAAGCCAATCAACTACGCTGCGCCTGCAACAAACACACTTATCACATGTTTTTTCTTCTTCCCATTCTCAAGGTGTACGTGCCTAAATCTGTCACTAACCATTTGAAATGCTACACAGCTGTGTGCTCTCTGACTGAGGGAAGTGATAAGGGAATTTTGTCTGTCTCTTGGATCAGTTATAAAATATAAGACCAATAGAAAATCTTGATGTATGAATGCAGCTATACCAAGATTTCAATACCATATTTCTATATGCTAACCTAAGCACACTGGAACCTGCACTATTAGCCTTAACTTAAAATTAATATGACCTCTGTGTGTCTCCATAGCTGCCCAGGCAATGATATACTGTATATTCCCATCAGTACCCATGGTCTGGCCTGACAATGGAAACATGTACAGGAGATGCTGAAACAAGCACTCAATGCAGGACCACTCATTCAAGGCAGGCAAGCACTTGATAGATAAATGAGAGCAATGTATTGGTTTGTCCACAGGCGTGGCGACATTGACAGAACTCATAAAACAAAGTGTTGCTGTCCTTGGTAAGAAAGGGATGATAGTGAATAAAATGTTATCTAGTAGCTGTATGAGATGCATCTTTAAACATCACCGTCGCCTGAGGAAACCATGCAAGTGGTAGCTAGTGAAAGTGGCTCTTCCATTCTTTTCAAAAGATTATGGAAAAGTGTGAAAGTAACAAGGCTCCCAATGTAACATGAGCTTCATGATTCTTTTATAATTTGTCAATAAACATCTAAAATCAAACGTCATCCTATTGAGATTCTAATGGTCAGTGTTTTATTATTCTATAAATGTCCACAAAAGTCCACTTGACAGGTGGTCTTAACATATCTGCTCCTAAGGGTGAGCTGCAGGGGAAGTTGGGGAGTTTGATGTCTGATATATCAATTGGATTTAATCTGTGATGTCCCTCATGAAAACATTATTATCTGAAATAATTTAAAATTTGGTGGAATTCATTTGACAAGAACATGATCCACTTATGGTCCACAAATAGCAAGCAAGTTTTTGTATACATCTATTTGTCTATTTACAGTACATAAGCCCTTTGTAGTGAGTATCCCAACCTTGACAAATGCCAAAAGCAGACAAAGACAAATGTATATCAATATAGCTGAAATTGCATAACAACTGTAATGCACATAACCTAAGAAATGTCCCCATAATTTACATCAGACCTAAAAGTTGGAGAAAGATAAACAAGGGAAAAAGAGAAAGAAACGAGACGAGCAAAGATGACAGTGTAGAGATGGGAGCAAGCGATGTGAGTTAATGACCTTGATAAGACCAGGGACATGGACGGCCTGAGGAGAAGACGTGATGTGTTGCTGTGACAGCAGTGTAGTAGTGCTGGTGACAAGAGAAGATGAGGAAGCTGCACTTCTTGTCTGGTGTTACACATTGGTGTTGTTGTTAGCCAGGGGCATCTAGGGGGATTGTGTGTGTGCGCTTGCATGCGTACAGAGTGAGGTACGAAGACATCCCGGTCGAGGCCTTGCATGGTGACAGAGGCTGATACCAATCTAATGAGATAAGAAACGTATGCAAATGAACCTGGCCACAGTTCACACTAATCAGCTTAACGCCCCGATAGATATCAGCTATCTGTCGCATCGCACACACACACACACAGACACACAGGCTCTCAGAAGTTAAAACAATCAGTGAGAGGATTTGCCATGCCATGTGTAAATACACAAATACACATCAACACATCCACTCATACATACAGTACATCAACAATCATGAGTCGAATAAGTTCTCAAACCTGTAAACTTGCAGGAATCTATAAATATGCATTAAGTGAACATGCAATCAACAATGCGCACACATATATTATACATGTGAGCATTCCTACACTCACATACTCACTGCATAGCTATAAACACAATAGCTTAGTGGAGGCTACTGTGTATGGGTCATTCCGCACTTGAGGTCATGTCTTTGACAAGCTGAACACTGAATAAGGACCAGGGGCCCCAGCAGAGGAATGTAGCATTCCTGAATGTAACAGGGCAATGTCTAACTAGAGCCTAACAGGCAGTAAAAAGTGACAAGTAAAGGTCCCTATGGAATTATCTGTGCTGTCAATCAATATGCCATTAACTAACAGTGTAGATTTTGTGGATTTTTGCACCACAATTGTGCCGTATTTCAAGACAAATAAGACCAAAACCAAACCAGTTACACATTTACTCCTGCTTTGTGATGTAAAATTGGTACTGCTACTTTTTATGTCACACAGGAATGAAGTAAAAATAGCATGTTTTGTGCTTTTCAAAAAAAGAAATTGGGGATCCACTTGAAATGATGTCTCAGTAAAAAGGCAGCCTGGCGCAGAGTGTCAGGGTGTCACTTTAAATGGCGTGTGGACACCAGGCAGAGGGGAGAAGTCGTGCCCGAGCTGTACTCTTCAACACATCTCTCTGCAGCTATTATTATCAGTGGGAATCCAGGGCATCCTAAATGGTCTGGGAGCAAAATGGTGACCACCAGTAAAGGACTGGCCCTGGAATAACACAGCTGTCCTTCATACAAACTGTCCACTAACATTTTCTGATCTGAGAGCATGCATGTAAGAACTTCTTGCAATTTTTCCTCTGTTGACTTAAGGATGTAAATGACTTTCATTTGTCAATTTAGACGATTGATGTAGAAATGATGTTATCCCCCATGAAAAGCATAGATACATGTAATTCTGATGCATTGCCTTTTACACTGCATCTTTTCTTGCACAACCACACGATGAAGAAAGGTAATTGGCTCTTACATAAATTGAACCTGTGACTGTCCAGCTAATCATGCAGTGGCGATGGGCATAACATATTTTAAAAACCCATTGTGGCTGTTGACTGGATGAGTGTGTGACAAATCATAATTATGACAACAGGTGCAATTTAACAATTAACTTATTAATTTGTTATACTGCATTTCATGTCTTCATGATAGATACATGGTGTTCCTCACCATGTATCTCTGCCTCTTGGATCTCTCTCTGACATTTACCACTAAGCTACCTATTTCAGTCGACCTATTCTTAAACAAAGCTGTGCCAAGACATCTTTATGGAAATCACCGCTCTGGGTGTGATGATTTGCAAAGGGCATGGGAGCTGTGCAGGCTGGCTTTACCCTCTCTCGGGTTATACAGAGAAAGATGGAGATACAGAGACAGAGACAGACACCGACTTCAACAAAGACAGACAGTGACGTAGAGGAAGTGAAATAGAGAGCACCTTGCTATAACTATATTGGTTGGCTCCGGTATGTTGGCGCCCATCTTATCTGGCTCACGTCCCACACAGCATTCATCTAATGAAAACCTGGCTGGCTGGCCGGCTGGCTGTCTCATCAAGGCCCATTGCCAAAGGTTCCTCTCCCCTGCATCAAAGTCACTCTGCTTTAATGTAGCTTTTATCAATGGCCAAGTAAAAGCAAATAACTTCCCTGAAAATTTGAAAGAAACCATAAAAAGAAATCTAAAGCAAAGATGAAGGGAGAGGACTAATAATTCTTTAGGGGCACTCGGGTGAACTTATTGTGGTAACAATCAAATCAGAGAAAGGATGTTTATTATGTATCTGCTGCTACTAGCAGACACTAATACAAGCACTATTCTTCACACACACAGGGACTCACAGGTAATGCAGACACACACACACATATATATATAAAGGCATTAAGTACTGCTTACAGTACACATAGTACAAGTATGTTACATTGCCGTCACACTTTGAAAAATCCCCAAGTGTCGCATTACAGTAGACTGCTAAAACTGTGTTGGCTGGTGATAGCTCAGATACACAGCCAGACTACAGTAGCAGCCAGTCCCCCAGTGGATGACTGGGCTCTGAATATGAGCTCAGTCACTGTAACAAGCCCCACTTAGTCACTGGCTCTATAGTGGGCTCTCTCACCATAGGCCCTCATTGCAAACAGGCCACTTAAAAACACCATTACTGTGAGATTGCTCAAGCCTTAGTAAGCAATTCTGAAGTTGTGTGAGTGAGAAAGGGTTAGAGGACAAATGAAACGACAGAGGAATGAAAAATGGATAACATGGCTACAAAAGGAAAGGTTTTGTAAGGAAGGTATTTATAGCACCATAGAGTAGACTCCTAATTACAGGAAAATGTAAGTTCCTTGCTTGGGTGACAGTTGGCATGGCTAATAACTAAATGATGCAGATGTACAAAGGTGTAAAGATATACCACTGAGCAATAATGATGCTTGTCTTTAATCATTCACTGAAGTAAATTGAGCACATACAGTATGTTGAATTGTTCCCCATTTTGTCTGTTTGCAAAAAACTGTTTTAGCTTTTAAAACTCATGTTTTTTTGTTGAAGCATAAACAATCAGACAAAATGTCCCCTGACTCCAAATGCATTTGCATTTGAGAACAGCGCTGCTCGTGGGTTCATGAGAGAAAGTCAGAGTACATGTTTGACCCAGATGAGTCACATGCTGACCCATAATGTCCTATCTTCACCCAGTCAGTCTCTCCCTCCCCCATCACACCCTCCACTATTCCCCACCCATCTGTCTCTCATCCCTCTCTCACCCTCTTTCCATTACTCCCATTCCTATCTCACCCGCTTCCCATCTCTCTCTCATCCAGCCTCTCATCACTTGCTCATAACTTCACAGCAGTCATTAGGCAGAGTCACAGTTTCCATCAAAGAGACCAAGAATTGATATTTTTAGGCAGGGGCTCGCTCGACCTTTGAGCTGCCTTTCCACTGAGACTAAACCATGTCCAAACATTAATGCATGTTACACAGAAGAGCGTATGAGGTAAGTCTTTCTCTCCCTCCCACCCCTTTTTTCCCCTCCTTCCTCTTTTCTTTTTCTTCTGTTTTTCTCACCCATACAGTTACTGTATGGGTGTATCTTCTGCCACCTTCAGTGCCCCCTTGCTGTCCTATGGAACTGTGTCAAGTGAGAGAGCAGATTGGGAGTGGGCATGACTGCATGCCAAAGTATTCTAGGAAAAGCTCCAAAGAACATATTTGTTGAGTGGGGAAGAGAGCGGAAATGGCCTGGTGTCCAAAGGGAGGTACTGTTGAGAAATTTGGGTGAAGCAAGGGTGAGAAACATAGAGTGAGGTGGTACGTTGAGTCACTAAGTGAAACTGAGGTGGATGAAGGCTATTCTGTGGGAGGACTGACTCATCACTTATGAAAGGTGGATTCTGATTTAGCTGATCAGTAACAGTATCACTGAGAAACAAATGCAAAGGGTTTTTTAAACTTGGGGTCATGGTAAGGAAAGGTGGAAAGGTGTTGAGGAAACTTTCCAAGAATTATATCCTGATTCTTGCCTGATCTGTTTAAATAGGATACAATAATTATTTCTAAATAACTAATAAACACCTGATTGCTGAAATGAGAATTGTTAGCTCAAAATGAAACAGGGCCATCGGCCAGAAAAGGTCAACAAATCCTTTGAAAACTAAATAATATCAACTCTGATGTTTATGCATTTCTATACACAATGTTTGTGTCCAATGCAATTCTCTGTTTAACAGTTTTAAATGTTAATTGGTACATTTTCAAATAAATATAATTGAGGCAATATGTAATGTTTCCCAGTTTCTGTAACAGTCTTTGAGTGTGACTGATACATAGCACTGGTCACAGTAGCCACCTGTTAATACACTGTGTCTGTGTGTGTGTGTGTGTGTGTGTGTGTGTGTGTGTGTGTGTGAGTGTGTGTAAGTGTGTAAGTGTGTAAGTGTGTAAGTGTGTAAGTGTGTAAGTGTGTAAGTGTGTGCGTTCCGTGTTGTAGGGCTGGCCTGTGACATGCCCTACTCCAGTGCCAGAGGTTTTGTAGGGTCAGTGATATTTCACACACCTCTTGGAAAATGAGTGACCCTGGAACAAAACATACCGTCTGTCACTGTGCGGCCTTTGGACATAAATTTTTTTATATCATGGATTAGGGTTATTCATTTAAAACAAGTGTCAACAGTAAATATGTATTTATTTTCAACTATTGGCCTCATGACTATGTTGCAATATTTGATTCTTGGCCAGTTGAATCAATTCCAAAGTTTATTTCATCATTTTAAAATGGCTACAAGTAATAACTCAGATGTCACACTGTGGCCAGTTATTACAAGAGAGACAAAAGGCAGAGGTGGAGGGGGCTTCTTACGCAGCCCACACCGTGACCTCTAAAGATGACAGTGAAATAACGAACCTACTTGACAAATGCCATCATGTGAAAAGTATGTTTCAGCTCTATATTTCCTCATGCTGCTGTAGCTAAACTCTGAATAGGATGTGTGTTCACACACCTCGCAAGGTCAGAAAAGCAACATCAAACAGATTGTTGAGTCGTTGTGGGATCAGGCTTTCTTTGGCTGTCTTTTGTCTTCCTTTGTCACACCACACACAAATGCACACACATGCACTTGAAGAGGCACAATGAAAGTGCTCAGATGTGCAACAGATGCACAAAAATAACACAGGCACACATACACAGAACTCATAAACACCCTCATACACACTTGAATATGTTAAAAAGTGGCATATGTACACATGTAACCAGCCTAAAACAGACATACATAACCCCACATCACACACATGCACATACCATGTGCACTAGCTGGCATGTGGGGGTCATGCATAGCACATAAACTGGAAGCGGCACCTTCATGTAAATTCTTCCCTCTTGACAACTGAGCATTCTCATAAGCTCCAGTAGTCAGCTGTCTACTGCATTCTCCAAGGGGCAGGCATGACATTATGTTAATTTAGGGGGCCTCATAGGTGTGTGAGTGACTTTGTGTAAGTGTGTGTTGGTATCTTGATGCATGTGTGTTTTAAAGGTAATGATGTGCTGTGCCACTGTGTGCCAAACAAATAGCACAAGAAATATAAAATTAAATACACGCTAACTGTATAAATTATACTGAACAGAAAAATTGACTTATAATTTTATAGTCAATTACATCCCTCATGTTCTCCTTGCAAATGTGTGTCTTTATTCATCTCTTTCAATCTAGTCCCCACTGAGGCTACAAATAGACGTGCAAAGTGGCTCAATCCCTATTGAATGTTTGTCTAGGGAGGTGGATTATAGCAAAACGGACATCTCCGTGCCACAGGGCTGGTCCTGATACCCCCGTAAGCCTGGCATTTCCTGCCCTACGAGAGCCATAATTAAGAGGGTACTGGACGGCATCAGGGCCTGAATCCCCCAGACCTTTATGTGGCTTTTGTTCAGCCTGGAGACAAGAGGCTATAGGAGGAGACAACGGTGACGGCCCCCTGACAAAGATAAAAACTAACACAGAAATGCACGTAGCTCATAAATGGTAGAAATACCTGGTATAAAAGGGCATTCTTGCATGCATGTGGCTCTGAGAATATTTGTGGACATGCCTGTGTGAACACACCTGCCAGTACAAACCCCCCCACACACACACACACACACACACACACACACACACACATACAGAGTCAGCAAGGGGTTACGGACAAGCTTCTGGCCCTCTCACCCCCTCAAACACTACTTCTTAACCTCGGCTTAGAACACAATGACTCATATGGAGAGCCATTCAGTGCCTTACAAGGAGCAGCACAGGGGAGGGCAACAATTAGTCTGTTAGTAAACAAATCCGTCAGTTACGATCCCATGTCCCCGCCTTGGTGCTTAGATCGCCCCGCCCAACCCAGGAGGGGGTGCTTTGTAAGAGAAGGTGGAGATTGTCAGACCACTTGAGCTCCACTTCAGAGTGCAGAGAGAGGGAGAGCAGTAGGACTCCACTCTCAGAACTTGTAAGAGTTACCATGAGCACTTCAGATCACGTTGCAGGACAAAAGGACATTTCTGAGTTTCAGGAATGCACAAACTTAGATGTATTTAGGTTAAAATTTTTTAAAAATACATAAAATATCCATGCAATGAAAGAACAGAGATTTAATGTAAGATGGAATTGCGAAGTGAAAAATAATTAACCTGTAGGTTGAATTAATAAGGAATTGAGCAGAGTGATGACTCTTTATTGCCCTGGTGAAAAGTCAGTGGCAAGTAGAGAGAAGAAGAGATTAAGGTAGAGCTGGGACAAAGGCCATCTCCATCAGTGGAATACTACGTTTTTTTTCAACGGTGTCTTTGTGTTCCTGTCAGCCTGGCATTTGGCGTGTGTATGAGTGTGTTCGCTCATGTGTATATATGTGTGGGCCTGTCTAGATCTGTGTGTAAGTGTGTGTGAGCGCGGTGCTGAAGTGAGAGCATAGGGCAGGGAGGGCAGGGGGTTCAGAAAAGCGTAAGGTAATCCTTTAAGTGGGAGACTTTAACTCTTTCAGAAAGTAAACAGCCAAGCAGTTGAGGGAGTATTGTCATTGGGTAGTGTTACAGGACTGCAAGAGTGCCCTAGGGGCACCGTGTGTGAGTGACTTAGGGAAGCTATGTGTACGTGTGCAGCAGGGAGGGGTAGTGTGTGTGTATGTGTGGACCTCTAAAGCCATGTCTCACGCTGGCTGCAGCCTTGAACAGCTCTGTGGCAGGGAAAAAGCGAGCAGATGCCTCTTCACTGGGGTGCATCGGGCCACCAAATTGGAAATATCACTGATCATGTCCCAATTCAATTACAGGCCACCAACTGATGCATAACAGAATCTGTTTGTATGTGCGTGATTGGGTGTGTCCTTGAGTACATATGTGTGTTTGTGTTATGTGTGTGCGGGCATGCGTAGCTGCTGTGTTAGTGTTCCGGGGTTAAGGGGGAAGGAGGATGACCCCACACAGCTGACGGTCAGTCATGCAGGACAGAACAACACAAAAACACTCTTGTTAACCAGGACATGGCATACCTCCCACCTGTTACCCCGAGAACCACACACAGGCAGACACATGCTCGCACATGAACAGACACACTAACTCATGCATGCACACACATACATTTTTCTTTCATACATGCATGCACCCCATACTGGGTTGCTTCCCCGCGATGGCTCATTTGAGGCCTCTGCTTCCTTCATTTAGCAGCACATCCATTTATCTCTGAGGCTGTCGGGGAGGTTCTCATCGCTTAGCCCACTTCCTGTCTGTCTGCCCTTAAACACTGTAAACAGGCCTCTCAAACTAACGTGTTTAGTCTGGACCTGGAGAGGAGCAGAGGGTGCACACAGGGTTTGTGGTAACACTGGCATACTAGCACATTACTGTATCTTGAGGCAGAAACAGACATGAATAACAATTTGTTGCTCTGGCTTACAAAATACAACTTCACAACACACACACACACACACACACACACACACACACACACACACACACACACACACACACACACACACACACACACACACACAGCAATGTGCACAGTGTTTTGTTAGCATTGCAATCAAATGTATCCAGAGAATGTAAATTAGATTTGGCTGTAGCTGAAGTCAGCAAATCCGTATTTTTATTCCAGATGTCAGATGTGTAAGCATCCTTTTAACAAGGAGCCAAACACTGTTTGAGTTGTCACAGGCGTACTGTATAATAATGTAAGCTTAGAGATGCATACATTAATATGCTGAATTTAAATATGTTGTAATTCATTACTTTTGGAAACATCATACAAATAAAGCCCACTGAATAAAAAATAATAATAATTTGGTGGTTTTGAAACAAATTAATGAAAAGGAAATGACGTCGGGAAAGGGAAAAATGTTTGTGTGCGTAAAATATTTTTCTGTGTACCTGTCAGTCTCACACTTTTTTGATGTGTTACTGTTGCCCCATGCCTATTACAAAAGACCATTTAATAGTTCTCAAGCCATAACTCAGCAACTTCTGAAAAACAAAAATAAGCTTACTCTACCATGAGGGGTCACAGACGAATACACTTGTTTGTACTTGAACTATATTACATTTATCATTCTGCGATGTTATTACAATATTTATGTGTTCTGTGTTACAGTATATTCAAATCCTCTCTTTGTTTAGACAGCTGAGCCATGGGAAACACTGTGTAGACTAAATCTATACAAGACGGAGACTTTACCCCTCAGTGAGTGACTTAGTGAGTGATTGAGTGGGTGAGCGAGTCCTTCAGTCAGTCACTGATAAGACACAAAGATGGATCCTGACCATATATGGGTTCAGTGACCACCAATTAACAATTGAGACAGGAGGACATAGAAAGATATGGTGACCCAGAGCAGATGAGCCAATACGTGGTCACAATTAGTCAAGTGATGTACAGATAGAGATATACTTTCTATACAGTGAGAAAGGTTTTCCAGTTAGTCATCTGTTGATGAAAATGAGAGTAAAAGCTAATTTTCTCAACTATATGATTAAAAACATCTGGATTTTCACATCAGGGCATGAAATTCAATATACCACATTCTGTTATAGAAGTATAACAGACTAACTTTTTTGTATGTCTGCAAACTATATACTGAGCAATATCGTTATGTCAACAGGCACATTATAGCCTGTCTCAAAGCTTATGTCCATATACATCCTGAAGATCAGCCTATTACTTTTTATTATCAAGTTTAACAACTTTTTATGTTTTATTTGTATTGGGTTTAGCTGCTTTGCACTTCCTTTGTTTAAGAAAGATTATTTTAGATCATTCATGTGAATACATTTCATTAGGTAAAAATGGAATTGAGTGAGTGAGCAAGCAAGTGACTGAAAAAGAAATTACGCAAGGGAGGGGGAGGGTCTTTGTGTGTGGCAGGCCGGGGCAAAGGGGCGCGAAACGGGGAGCAAGTGAAAAACAAATTCACAATGCCAGCCCAACTTCCAAAAGTGTGAAAATCTCTATAAACCCATCAGCTCCAATAACAGGCAAGACTGAATAGATGAGAAACAGAGGAGGCGGAGAGAGAGGCTGAGCAGAGCCACAGAATGAACTGGCCTCCCCCATTCACTTTTAAATTTCCTCCTCCACAGTCCCCTGCACACTGTTAATTACTGGCCAGGCATTCCCCTGCCACCTTTTCACACATAACAAGCGCCCCATCCAGACCCACCGCTGGAATATGCCTGCAGCCTAAGGATCAAGACCAATTATGGCCCTAAACTGGACCTATTTCTGTTTAGCCTACGGGGGGCACAGAGGGTGTTAAACAAGGAGAGGAGGAGAGCAGAGGTGGTGGAAGTGTTATTTTTCCCACAACATAAATGTGTCTGTTTATTTCTGTGTTGCTTGCTGAGTTTACTGCTAACTAAAATAACAACATATAAAAAACTGGTATACTTACATTCCATGAAACGTAAACAGATTGGACACATATTTTATTTAAACAGACCGATACATGCTTGTATTTATACACGGTCAAACAGAGATGCACACACACAAAGTGGTGTTGCTGAAAAGTATTCAGCAGAAGGCCTCTCCAAAACTGACACTGAACCACTAAGCTAGGACTTATATTTGGTATTTATCCAGCACAACTTGTAGTGGTGCTGCAGTGATGATGGATAATCAATTAACAATGTAAGTATGAAAAATGAGGATAGAGAGAAGGTAGGAAAAAAAAGAGGGAGGGTGGAGTAGAAAGTGGAAAAGGAAGTGGAGTGTTATATTGGACAAAAATACACATGCCCTCATGAAAATGTTGTTTTTGTTTGTCAAGATAGCGCACGCATACATGCACACACACACACACACACACACACACACACACACACACACACACGCACACACACACACACACACGTACGTGCACACACACACACACATACGTGCACACGCACACACACAAATCCATTGGTGGCAATTCTGACATAAAATATATGGCTAAATGTAGGCATGCACATCAACAAGCACACACGCATACACACACATTCGAATTACAGCTCTGAGAAGCCATTAGTTTCCTATATAAGCAGACCTGATGATGAAAGCTCATAAAGGTGGCTATGTAAATAAAACAAATGAAAAGCCCAGGCTTAGAGGTGAGGGGGGGATAGAACGAAAAGGACTCTCAGGGATTTATTGTTTGTGAAAGGCTGCTCCATTTACTCTCACCACTGGAGAAGTGAGCAGTGCCATCAGAGACATTACCTTGCATCTTCTAATGGCTGAAAAGCACCACACCCAGTATCAGTCATACAGCTCACTGAATTTAAAAAGGTGAGGTAAGAAGATGTAGGTGTGAAGCATGCAAACATTGAGGCTGTGACCCCTTCACACGCACAATGTGGATACATAAAAACACATACACAATAATATATCACCTATTAGATGTCTTATCAAGAGGATTCATCACAAGAGGACAAAGAGGTGAAAGGTTGCAACTCAGCCACACTTTCTTCATAGTGAGGAAAACTTCACACAGTAATGAATCAGTTCAGGACTATTAAAGGAGAATATGACCCTACTTGTACCACTAAATACTTACCTATGCGTAATATGTTGTATATCCTGTATATGTATATCTCATATATTTCAATGACAAAAAGTCCCCCTTACAATAGAGCACTTGTAGTGGTATAAATCAGTTCACAGTAATGATATGTGTTCACATATGTTCACTTGATATAGAAAATCAATCTCTGTGTTTCCAGAGACATCTCAGTGGAAGACATCAGTCAAAGCATAAACTGACTTGGGGTGATAAGTCAAATATGACGTGAACATGATCCAGTGCCGAACGTGCAACACTGTACCTATTCTCTAAACTGAAGTTTTACCTTAAAAGGGTCTAAGCAGCATAAAAACATTCACATCTAGAGGATAGCATGTCCCCAAGCTATGACCCTCATCATATGTGCATAACATATTAAATCAAGAACTGGACCAATGTTTTTCTGTTGCTATAATGTTTTTAGCATCTAGTGTTACCGTGCCTTAAAGTCCATCAGTCACATCTAAGTGGGTGCTGAGAGACCCAACACCCAGGGTTTCATGACTTTATGTTAGTATAGGGGCCGAAGCAGAACTAAAACATGCTTTCATCTCTGAGTCAGCTCAGTTAAGTGTACAGGGACCCAGAGGTTAAGAGTGGCTCAAAAATCTCTACCTCAGCCGTATTTTAAAAAAAAATCAAATGAGAAAAAAAACAATGTTTTAATGTGTAATTGAATTAGAAAAAATAAGAAACAAACGTATCAGCGACCTAAATTATTAAGTAACCGGATCCACAAGGTTAAGTGAAAAGCTAAGCCAATAATCTGCTATATCTATATCTGATACGTGAATCCCAGTAAAGGTCTGACAGGTGAACAGAAGACATCCAGCAATCTGTGGGAGCAGCAGACAGTGAGAAAAATGGGCTTCTGTACTTCCTGTGACACGACCGTGCTTTTCATGGTGTGGCATTTAGCATAAACAGATGAGCTAATCTGGGCTGTGGATAACGCACCTGCCTCATTCCACTAAATAAATAAGCCCTGTAGCCCAATCCTTCTCCCCCTGTGCCTCTCCCTCTACACTTCCACCCTCCATCCCCTGCTGTGCCACTGCTCTCCATTTATTTCTGCTCCTCTCCATCAGTCGAGTAGATGGAAAGAGAGAACGAGGGAGAGTAAAAGTGGAAAAAATAGAAAAGGGCTCATATCATCGGTGGGCCAAAGGTGAGTCGCCTGGGGAGGCAGCGGGAATGAAATTCTCCCAGTCCCATTTTACCAGCCATTCAAAGCACATTACTCTGGAGAAGGGGAAACTTATAAAGCCCCTGCACTTGAACACATTTCTGTGTGTTTACTGGAGACAGAGAGGGGCTGCGGTACCCATACCTCAGTAATAGATTCCCAATTTGGCCTCACTTCTCTCTCCCTTTTTTCTTTTTGTCTCTCTCTTTTGCTTCATTTCTCTCTCACCTCCTTCCATGTATTCCTATTCTCTCTCTCTCTCTATCCATTTCTCTACAGGCCTGCTATCCCCCTCTCTAGCTGGGAGGGATCCTAGCAGCCTGACTGCTTGGGAAAGAAATATCAGGAAAACAGTTTGTTTGTGTCTGCTCCTGTAGACACTGCAAATTGTTTCAATGAGGAGGGCTGATGGAGTTGATGATATAACTGTCATCTCCATAACTTGATGGCAGTCTATGATATCTGCACTGTTACTGTAGCCAGCTGCTGCTGAAGCACTTTTTTTCTGAAACTGAGGCAGTATGCTGTAAAATTGGGCCATTCATTAGAGAGGTAGAACATAAGAAATTGGGACCAATCTCTCTTCAAACACCTCTTTAAAAAACACATACATAAGGTATGTAAAACGTTATTTGTAAAATAAAATAAATATATAGATATATGTAATTTTCCTTCTTCTTGTCACACCATGAATTTAACTGTGAGACAAAAAAAAGCCAATTTGTGGGTTACTGAATTTGCTTATGACAAAAGGTATGCTAATAACTAAATCTCTCTTTGAACACAACCTTTTGGGCTATAATGGTGTAACCAAGTGGGACAATGCTGTCACTACAGTAATTACAGAAATACTACCAAGGTGGAAGGGCAACTTGCTTATAATGGCTGTTAAATTAGCTTATCTGTAAGACATAATAGTGACCAAACAGCTTATAGCAATAGCAGACACTCATTATTGCAATGCCATTACATGTTCCTGGTGCTAACCGGGGCAGCCTGGAACTAGAGTAGTGGATGTTTTGTCTAGTGTGTTATATTGGATGAGGGCAATGCATGCTGTGTGCGTACAGTAAGCTCAGCTACATTTTTATTGACACAGATAAGTTTGAGTAAAAGTGAACTAATTATCATATTACAGATCTATTACATGAAGCTGCTCACAGGCTATGATTAACCTATAGACCTCTCCTAGTTTAACAACTAAACGGTCATTGGGTATTATATCAACTGCTTTTAATTAGGTTACTATGTTAAATATTTCTGGATTCTATTGGCTGCTTGGGGATAAAGGTATACCATAAATGCCTATTTAATGGCTATACATTTCCCTTTGTGCTATTTCAATATAATTGAGTTACAGAAGTCATGACTCTTTCACCACTGTGCAGCCATAATGAGTGGAGACACTAGCGCTAGTCTCACCCAGATTGAGAACACAAGGTAAATGTAAGATATGAATGATCTATTCTCAATTTAATCCCAATACCTCATCATTACAATTATACATTTGGAATGCATTTTCAGGGAGTATGAGAATCAAATAATTCAAAGGTTAGACTTAAAGTCTATACCACGCTGTACAACAGACAAAGAAGAGAAACGGAGGAAATAAAAATCTCAATGACATGTCAGAAGATGTTTCAGGCAGAGGAGAATAGACATCAGTGAATGTCTTTGGAAGCCAGCCGTTTACATTGGACAGCAGGCTGCCCATCAGTGACAGGCCCCGAGCCAGTGTACATGTGGAAGACCCGATAGGAGCTGGCAGGTGAGACCTGGCCTGGAGTCAGATCATACAGTCCAGCTGGGGCTAGCACATCAGCAGACAGCAGCACCGTGCAGGTGGCTTGACACAGACGTAAATGTGACCTGCCACTGATGGACTCAGACTGAATTCGGCTTGTTGCAAATTCGGTTTTATTTGCATTAAGGATCATAGTGAGGTACAAGGTTGTCAAGTGCTCATGGGACATGACAGAAAGTTCTAAAATCAGTACATGTCCCAAATAAATAACAATTACTGGTTTCCATTGTTGATTCTATTCACTTGAATTGCACTATTTTAAAATAGAAGTAATCAATTTAAAGCAGGTAAAATCTCATAATGGAAAATTGAAATTTTGTCTCACTTTAATCCTCAAGTATTTATAAAACATCAGCATGGGGTCTTTTTCATAATCCCCTCTATCAGGAGATCTATTTATTTCCTCATCTCTTCTCAATTCCCTGAAGATGAAGGTACAAAAAAGGCTTACACGCCCTTTTTCTTGAGACCATAAGGGTGTATTTTAATCAACATCATGTGCAAATGAAATGTCACGCCCTTTAATGTGAGAGCACTGTGGGAAATGTCGATAGAAATGTCAAGTGGTTGCAGGGATGTGGGACCAGAGGGGTTGATGTCATCCATGGTACAGTAGACTGAGGGGCCACTGGGCACTCCCAACCTTAACAATGAGGACAGTGGAGTGAAATCGGATTGGTTTTAGCTGGATCATTGACCGCAAGACATGTTTGAGCAGATAAGTCAGTCATTGGCTTAATTTGCAATAAAATCCCAAAACAAACTCACAAAATTATGTTTGTATCAACATCAGATTTGTGGTTGATGACAAGTTCTCTTGACACTAAATTTAGCAGGTTATATTGTGTTCAATGCTTTATGTTAACTTTTGCGATATACAATAGATAAAAGTGAAAGGATTGAGCTAAATACTTATTACTTTTGCGAAGTACCAATGGCATTGGCATTGATTTATTTATTTACTTGATCAAATACACACTGGATTTACACACAGAATAATTAAAGAGAATATAGTTTGAAATCTCCTCAGGTAGTTTCTGGTTGGCAGGCCATAAACACACAGAACACCAAAAACAGAACGTAGACGTGTGTATTTGTAACTCATTCATCTCTCATGAGTGAATAAAATACAGATATATCTACTGTATGTGTATGCATACCTATGTATACTCACAGTCAGTTTCACCACACCGGATTCCCAAAATAGCTGAAGGTAAATACCCATATATTAACTTTGAAAAAGCAATCAGCTTTCTAAATAATGTCTTTCATTAACCGATCAGAGCAGATTTAGGTAAGAGGCCTTTCTCTCCTCTTCAAGGGTTGAAATTTGCTGGTCTTAAAGTAGAGAGGGATTATTTTCCCTTGCAGATATAATGGTCCACCTGTCAGAGGGAGTTAGAGATGATGCCCTATCACTGACAGGTACACTATCACCCTGCCCAAAATTCAATATTTCTTGGTGGAAAATTAAACTATAGGGAAAATAAGGACATGAAGAGTGCACCTACCAGGAGAGAGATGGCTGCTCATATCTTGCTGACGACATAATTCTACTGCCAGGGATAGAGAGGAGGAGATGGTGTCTCGGCATGTACCTATGCAGACATATTGTGCTGTGTATAAGTATGTTGCACTATAGTGGAAGAGACCTGGGCTCAGGCTCAAATTAACTGTGTGGCAGACTGGACTGTCAACTGCAATTACCTGCCTCGCACTTCCTGGACCATCCTGGTAATTTATTTCCTCTCCCCCTCCCTTCATGCCTTCCTCTTCCTCCCCTGCTCTTTCTACGGTCCATTATTCCAAATATCACCAGCGAATGTAAACAGGCCTTGGCCACCTCCCTGTCAACTTGGAAGGCCTAATAATGGGAGCCTTGCCTTGCACATTTAGAAGCTATTTTCAGTGAAGAGATGGGCCCTGACCCCCTGCTCTCTGCCTCTCTCCCGCTCCCCCTTGCCCCTTCGACCACATTACAGGACAATTATCTCAGTCTAGTCAGACAGGGCAAGAGGGTTAAGTTGAATAGCCATTGGCTGTCGCTGATTGCTTTTTTAGATTTATTAGATTACAAATTAAATTGGAGGACTTGGTGTGCCATGCTGGAAATCAGGAGGCTTTGTAAGTGTGTATGTGTGGGTATGTGAAGGTGTGTATGTGAGGGAAAGTTTATGTATGCATTGTAGCATTTTTAACATGTATAAACACATACATGGGGGAATGGGTATGTATGTGTAGTTCTCATTCCTCCAGAGGTGAGAGAGACTTTCTCTTTGCTGTGTACTGAGGATGACTTGTCCTGATACAGCTACAGTATGTCAGACAGTTTCTCATTAGACCTTATCAGTGTGTATGTGTCCAGAGCCTTAATGACAGTTGCTATGAGGCACAGAGTTGAACTAAACATGGTCATCGGCAGTTAGAGGGTTACACAGACAGATGGATACACACTACTGCTATTGCACATTATTATTGACAGGACAGAGAAAAGGATGCAAACACATACATGTCTGTGCACCTTTAACCTGTATATCTCAAGGATATATGCATGCCTATGAGCACACAAGCGCACATTCATGGTCATTTTTGTAAACCACCATTGCTTTACAATAGGGCACATTCATGTCTATGTATCAAGTAATAAAACATTTGTATTTAGGGTATGGGCTGCTTGCATGTACATGCACCATTGCATGTATAAAGTGCATGCCTATGTATGCATCCATATCTGCTGGAGTGTGAAGCGAGGTGATTTTAAGGCTAAGACACCCCTAAAGGCTCAAATTCACCTCGGTAACACGGCTATAATCATTATCTCTTGACGCTGATGTCCCTGGGGGGAAAACAAACATTTAGCCATGATGAAAAATCATGTAAGAAAAGCCACTGCTTGGCTAAAGTGCATTTATGCGTATTCACACATGCTCGCTCTGCTCTTTATCCTGTTGCATCATATCATCTCGGGGAGAGTGTGGCAGTCTGGGCAATCCAGCCGTGCAGTCACACAGTTATTCAACTATGTGAATTAGCTTTGGGCTAGTGGCCAGATGTAACATTCGGTCTAATCATCCTCATGTCTCTGCTTCCCATGTTACACTTTAAGTCCAACAGTTGTGGACATTTGCTGGCTCAGAGATATGACTATTGATACAATGGTTTTCATGAAATCCACATGTCTACAGTATCTCTTTCCCCCTATTAATACATTTGGGTACATTATCAGCTGATTCACTGAAAAATCATACCCGACTTCAGCTGCACACCACTGATATTATAGATTCTTGCGGTATACTGACACTTCTCATCTTTAGCTCTTTGTTTTTTTTTACTGTATACCTTTTTCTCTATGACTCTCATTCTCTCTCTATCTGCACTGTTCTCTCTCCGCATCCTTTATTTTATTTCTCTTGGTCTTTTAATAGATCCAAATCCTGAGGAAGAGGTGCGAAGGATTATTTCTTTTCCTCTGTGCCATCCTTATGAAAATATAATTTGGGGCAAGCAGGACCTTACCTGGCAGGATAGTCTTTAGGTGATTTAAGAAAGTGAGGTGGGAGAGTGGATCCATGGATTGAAGAAGAAAAAAAGACAATAGTGAGTAAGGAGTGGGGAAGAGACAGAGAGAGAGAGCGACAGGGAGAGGAGAGGGAAGGAGAGAGAGGAACAGATAGGAGTATATTGCCGGTTCCACTCTATTTCCAGTCCAGTGTCAAAATGAATTTCACATCTTAATATGGAGAAAGTGCTTACTCTCTGAAATACCAAAAAAAAAAAATGTTGGTGGTAGCAGCAGTAAAGGAAACTGAGGAGATGGGCTCAAGAAAAGGGAAGGAAAGGGGGATAACAATGAGAGGGGTATAATGCTGACAGTAAAATAAAGAGAAGTGAGAACTCAATTAAAGGCAGAGAGTTGACAGGAAGGGGGCTGGCCCTTAGATGCATAGCAGGAGGAATGGATAGTAGGGGACTCTCCTGCCTTAATGAGCTTAGCCCCAGGGCCTGAGTCACCGGTTGACCGGCTAAAACTGAATGGCCGATTGGCTGCTCAGGTGACTGTGACACCACTGCAAGTTTGAAGAGTTGCACAGAGCTCGATGAGCTGATAAGTGGAGATATTTAATTATGATTTGAACATTGTCATTTGTAAATGTATGTCTTGACTGTTAAGGCTCACGCAAACCTTCAGTTTCTTGTAGATAGGTGCGTAGGAGGGCATGTCCATAGGCAAGAGAAAGGGAACACACATTATCCTTTTACTTGTATTAAACTTAATTAGAGAAAGAATGTTTCAGTATTAGAGATACAACTTTTTAGTGAAACAAGGACCGAAATATTGTACCTCCAACGAAGTTTATTGCAGGTAAAAGGACAGGAGTGTACAGGAGTTCTTTCTTCTCTGTGTATGTTTTGCCTGCTTGTGCATCAACTGTGTAGTGTGTGTGTGTGCGTGCGTGCGTGCGTGCGTGCGTGCGTGCGTGCGTGTGTGTGTGTGTGTGCGTGCATGAGTGTGTGTGTGTGTTAACTGTGTGTGTATGGGAGGTTCACATTCCTCTGTGTCTCTCAGGAATATAAAGACTATTCATAGGTTGTGTTTCCAGCATCATTAATGATTGTGCTGCTGCCTGTACTAACCATGACATCAGCACCAAATTGCAGTTAACATGGAAAAAATTACCTAGAATAGCCAGGTTACAGGGGAATAATAACACTATTTGTACAGTTTGTTCTCAGCTCAGTTTTATCTCTATGTTCCTAAAAACAAATACCAAATCATTTCATAAACCTCCTTTTTTGTATATAGATTATTATTACCCCCCCCCCCCCCTGCTAGAAAGACTCCAATTATTTCTTCCTATTATTTCCATGCCTGGATGGGAACAACGTTTATTTTTTTTTTTTTTTCTTCCAAAATTTGTCCTCACCCACTCTGACTGGCTCTTACCCTTTTCCACTGACGTTGCTCAGATGGAACATGAAGCACTTCATTTTACAAGCAGAAAAAGTACTCCTCGTGATCCTGTATGTATTTCCTTTTCTCTTTATCACCACTTTAACAGCAGGAGTAAAACGGGAGACAAGCAGAAAAAAAAATCTTCCAAGACTGCCAAGTAGCAAAGTTGAGCTAAAGCTGGAGCGTGGAATCACATGAACTAAAGCCCCTCGAGGGAGAGAGTGAGAGTGAAAGAGAAAGAGAAAGGAGAGAAAAGGAGATAGAGGCAGTGTGATTGGCTGCTGCTGTTCAGTGTTGGGGATGATAAAACAGTGGGGGTGAATAAGGGCCTTGAGCTATGATAAACACATGCACACACACTGATGCCCCCCCCCCCCCCCCCCCCCCCCCCCCCACACACACACACACACACGCGCGCGCGCGCGCACACACACACACAGACACAGACACAGACACACACACACACACACACACACACACACACACACACACACACACACACACACCACTGTGTCTCACCACTAAAGCACCTGCCTCTCCATGGATGGGGTTGATTGCACAGGCCTGACTCATCCTTGGCTACATGTCGAACCCCGGGGAGCCTCCGATTGGCATGGAGATACTAATGGAGTGGAGCAGGAGAGCTGCTGGGAATGGCAAATCTCCGGCTGTGGGGATGCAGCGGAAGTCTATGTGGGATCAGGCTCTCGCCCGTCAGCCCTAAGTTTTGATCTACAGTGAGGCACAGCTTTTGATGTCTTAATCATCTCCCTCAATCGAGCTCAGGGAGGTTGGGGAGAGGAGAGAAGGGGGGCGGGGGGTACTGGAGAGGCGAGAGGGTACGGAGGGAGGCATCGGGGCAAGCCCAAGGATGCTGAGCCCTGTGTGGGTAGAGCATCCAAGAGGCTGCCTGTTTGTCTCTGGATGACTAAGTCTCAGCTGGCTCTGCAGACCCTGAACTTTGAGGTAAGGTTTTGTCATGTTGTAAACACATTCATAGAAGATGTCCTGCTTTTGTTGCCTGGACTGCCTATACTCTAACCCACTTTTGATTTGTGTAACAGCAAACTTTATAGATAATTAATAAACTCATCTAAGCAGCATACCTGGAAAAACCTGGAATAAAGACACTACTCTGCCAGAAAGCAATGTTCATACAATGTTACAAAGCCAAACTTCATAGGTAGTCTGAGTCAAAGAGTCTCTAAGATGATCATAAGAGATGCAACTGAGAGCCAGAGTTCAGCACAATCCAATTAAATCTGCAACCACTGTCTTGAGCGAGGAGCAAAGGCCAGAAAGAGAGAGAAACTGAGGTTCAGAGAAGGAGCAAACGAGAGAAGGAGAGAGAAACAGAGAGAGAGAGAGTCAAGATTAAACAGTCAGATAAAAGAGGAGTGAGTCAGAGATGTATTCATTCATCAAAAGTTACAGACCCCCACCCACGGCTTCTCCTCGGGGCTAAGTGTTCCACGGAGAAGCCTGATGAACTGATGAGCTGAAGGAGGAGTACGAAGACACAGAGAGAGTGAAGAAGAGCCCCCTCGCTCTTCCGCCCACTACCTCCTACCCCCCCACCGCAACCACTATCACCATCTGAAGAGAATATCCCAGCATGCAGTGTCATTGCCACACTGCTCAGTTAGAAAGACACAAGCAATTAATAAGTCAACAAAACTGGGGCTTTTCAAATACCATGTCATAGTACCACACTCCTCTGTAAGAGAACAAAAACTAGCTTATTCCTTCAGATAGAAGAAAAAAAAAAACACAGCAATGTTCACTCTTCATGTCAAAACACAGAGGGGGGCATGATCTAATAAGACGTTTGAAGTTTAAACTGAGGTCTCTAATACAACAAAATACTTAATTAAAATGTAACTGCCATGGTGGGGACGGCACCAAGCAGGGGGGGATAAGCACCCCTAGGTTAACTGCAACAAGTGACGAGTCTACAGGGTGTTACACTGGAGTAGTATGATCACTGATATGAAAGAGACAGCATGACTATCAATAAAGCCCCTCTTGTCTCTCTCATTTCATTTTATTTTTTGTATTTCTCTCCTTTTTAAAACAAAATATGCTCTATTTTTATAGTATCCCACTGTGACCTTAATTTGATGTGTTGACGACTTACATTCACAGTTTTATTGAGGGGGAGAAGTTGAAAAGAATAAAAGTAAAAAGCCTGCTCTGCTGCACAAAAAGGCACAAGTTTATAAGAGGGAGAAAGGCCGCAAATAGACATATCATGAAACGTCTGAGATCTGATATCTTATACTTCAAGTTGGGTTGTTTCTATGTCTTATACTGTACCTGATTAGAGATGGTTGTTATCTCTCCTTCCACCTGTTCCTCTGTAAGTAGGTTGTCTCAAGAGTTCTGAATAGATTTACAAGAAATATTTTGGGCAGGTTAGAGAGAGAAACAAATTCCAGATAGCCAAACAAGGCGGTGACAGGGCTGTTTGGTTCTCTGCAATAACAGAGTGGAACAATGATTCACACATAAAACACCATCAAACTTATATATGCACTTATTATTAGTGTTCTAAATAAAATAAACACAAACATATGACCGAAGACATTGAATAATTCAGCTCTTAGTCATGTTTCAACAAACAAACAAGGGTACAGTAATACTGTCAAACATTCCAAACTTTAGTGATGTGAATCACACTTCCCAAAATACTTAAAGGGCATTCAGGAATGAGGGACAATAAAATCTCAACATTCAGCTACATCAGCCCACAACCTCGCTGTTGTGTTAAGTAGTAGTAGTGATACAAGTAGTAGCTTATATGTAATGTAACAGAAAAATCTAAGTATTCCATTACCTAATCTTGCTCTTACATCAGATTATATGACATGCTGACATTTTGCTTTGCCTTACTGTAATATACACAAACACTTCCTCTGTCTATACCAAAATACACTTCTACAGCTCTTTGCTAAGACAACTGACATACAGTAGATGTCTTGTAAATCCCATTTAAGCCCATTTCCTATCCTTAAAAAAAGCGCAAAATATGAGGTACAAAGATTTTTAAATTACTATCATCAAGTGTGTTTAACAGGCAGACAATGGGATGTAAGCCATGTAAATTATGGTGCAAGACTGAATGAGCAATGGGTTCAATCATGAATCTGCTTTTCTTATCCTGCATTCTGATTGGGTGGCTGACTGCTTTATGGGGACACTTTCAACAGGGAATGTAGTGAATTTGACTAACTTTTGCTATTTGCCTTAGAGTGGGAGGAGATCAGCTCCTGGACCACGGGTATAAGCAGCTAGTGCAGCTCTAGGAAACAGGCATAAAGAATTTGTCTGGTTGGGGCTCAGTAAAAATTATATTACACTTATACTTATGACTTCAAAGGGGCCATATGCACACAAAAAATCTTACCCAGCACCACAGCTGGAGCTCTACACCGGCTAGCTTACACCCCTCATTTAGTCAAGTAATTCTGCAGTCAATAAACGGATAGATAAACACCAGTGACAGAGACCTCAACTGCCACCCCAGAGACGTCTAATACAGGCCCTGAAATGAGGTGTTCAAACATAACAGAAACACATTTCTTTAAATACGGACCAAAACATTTTATTGAGCTTTCTTTCACCTAAATTATCGTGCACATTAACTCCAACCCCTTAGCCACTGAATTTAATCCATCAATTACCCAGAGAGCTGTTGCGAATTCTTCTCATCGCCTGCAAATTGTGGCTTCTCTTACACACACACACACATACACACACACAGTCTCACGGCAGATTTGCCGCTTGCTATATTTATCTGGTACCGATGCATATTTATTTCTAATTCTTACATGGCTGCAGGCTGTGCCGTGATTCGCCATCCTCAACCGGCATTAGTGGCCCTATAATAGGGCTTAGAATTACATGTGGAACCCTGTTGGAGTCTCATGGCTGGATTTAAGGTGGGATTTATCATGTTCAGAATTATTCACTGCTGAAGCGCCTTTCCAGACTCTATGAAGAAAAGCGACTGGGTTGTGAGACCCAAAAAGGCCAATATGGAAAATTGGGAGGATGGGAAGGCGATAATAGAATGGTATGGAAACATGGGAGGAGTGGAGGTACAGGGAAAAGTATAGCAGGGTGAAGAAAGAGAAATAGGAAAAATAGGGATTTTAGGAAAACTTAATTTCAGCTGAGCAGACAAAATATCTCAACGATGAAGATGAGCTAATAGCTATGAAGTTTCCCTTTAAAGAAATCTGGTTCAACACAGTCTTAATACCACCATTTCATTCCCCTGGTAAAATCATATTTCATGCACATTTAAACGTCAAGCCAAATACCTGAATTGAAATTAGTCTAATGATCTTCTTTTCCAGGCCATTCAAAACTAGTAATTATAATGGCATAACTGTTATACTAATGAATAATGGTTGCTATGATTATTCTGTGAACCTCATAACCTTTCTTTTTTGAACCTCTTTCTTATAGCCAAACTATAGTGTACATTGACACACATGCACACAGAGAGAAAATTGTGTTGAGCAAAACATTGTGGAAAATAAAAAGTCCTGCAGGCTAGAGCCTCTCTGTCTGTGCTGTTGACACACATCAGTCTTAAGAGAGCTTGCTTCACCTCTTGGGAAAAAGAGGGCAGGGGATGAAACACAGGAACCTTAGGGGTTAAAATAACATGCCTGAGGACATACACACTGCAGACTGCAAAACAGTTACATAAATAGTACCAGAGACTATGAAGCAACTTGGACAAAGCTAGACAGAGTCAAGCAACTAAACATGGCATAACCAACACTGTATGCCTTCCTTTTATACAGAAATGATCCTGCTGGAGCTTATATGAGCACACCCAGGGTCATCAGTTTATTGCTATTCTAAACCAACACTGTTTAAGACTCTACAAGCACTGATGATTATTCTTCTTGTATTGTCCTACTTATTACAGCTTAGTTTTTGCATTTGCATCTTGTTCAATAAACAAGACACAATCCTTTATTGCACACAATTTCTTAACACTGACTGACCAAAGAAGCTGGAAGCGAGCAAGGATTGATGGGCAAATCTTGTTTTGTTAAACATCTGTGTACTGTGTAAAGTTTCCACTCATGCAATGAAACACAATGTAACTGGACCCAATATTGTAGTTGAGAAAATTGAAGGGCCAGTGACGAAAGGTCCAAAAGCACCAAGGAGCCCATTTTGTTATTCGGTTATTAGGTAAGATATTATCACTCACAAATTATTTTTGGTGAAGATGAGCTACCTTACTTGGCATCACAACATAAATATTTTACAGTCACATATCATTAAGGAGTGCTAGTGAAGCCCACTTTTGTGCTTATGATCTACTGGAGTGAATATTTATTCTCTTTATGAAGAAAGCCACATTGGAACCTTTTTCCTTTGTCTTCCTTTTTAATATAGTTAATAATTGATGACATACCCCATATAATATCTTTTTCTGCTCATTGTTTCACTTGGGACTTTACTTAAGACTAATTAGTTCCCCCAATTTTTTAATCGGCAAAGCCATGTTTTGCTCTTTTTGGCAGCAAACTGATAACGCTTTATCTGAACACACCTGCTGTAAGGCTCTGTAGAATCATGTTATTTCTGAATATAGCTATTGAGACACACTTTTAACCAATTCACACTGTAAGAGAGTAAAAAAAAAGAATGTTGTATAAGCCAAACAAATATAAATATAGCCACAAGCGGCGGTGAGTGGGGTCCAAGCAGTTAGACGAATAACGCCAAATATGAATCTCAGGAGGGGTAGAACAAGAAGAGGGAGAAGAAGACGAACAAGAAGGGAAAAAAAGAAAGTACTTGGTTTGCCAAAATATGTGACAAGAAGCGAAACTCTTGATTTTCTTTAAAATAATTCATTGTAGTCATCACTATATGCTGATGCTCTGTTGAGGTATATAAATCTAGTTACATAAATATTTGATGTAGCTTATGTCCTTTAGTGAAGACGTGCTTCAGATGACTACATTTGTATTGAATTTTTATTTCGTTCCAGATCTGGAATGCATCTCATGTCTAATCATTTAATAATTTATAGACAAATACTACTATGTGAAGTGTGTCAGATCCTTATCCTGAAAATAACAAAGATTCAGACCATGGGCAGGATGGCAAAAGCAGGATTTGAACTCTTAACCTTTGCATTAAAAGACAAGCACCTTACCTCTCAACTACTGAGCAAATAAGATCACCATTGTGTGTGTACAAGTATGAAAAATACCTAGGGACAATCCCAGAAGGTTTTTGACAGAATAAATGATGGACTGAATGTTCTGTTTACTTGAGTTGAACATATATTTTCTGTAACATTTTACACATATTGGACGTTTGAGATTTGTCACAGGAGATTGGGAATTTGAGTTTGGATATTACAAAAGTGGTCCAGGATAATCAAATCAACTTTTAAACCACAAGAGTTCAGAACAGGTGGGCAGAAACAAACCAGTGGTCTTACAGTTACAGGGCATGTGTTTAGACCACAGGACAACACAAATATCAAAGACAGAAGGTGACAATAAACATTATCTTAGTTCTGTATACAACTAAGTACTGCATTGAAGTCAATGAAAGTGAATAACTTGGATGAATGAAGTGTTTGTGATGCCTGCAAACAAAAATTGGCTGAAATAGAAGATGTTTTAAATGTGTTTTAAGTCGAAATTACAGTGAAACACATTATATCACTATGAACTCACAGTTTGACCAATATGAACATCATTTGAAAGGTGTGATAACTAGTGGGATAGCATCCAAACAGGTGCACCAAGTTTGCTTATAAAGAATCAAGCCAATTTATAGGCTGATTTATGAACACTTATGTAACAGATTGACACGTTGAAATTTCCTTGATAAGTGAAGTCCATAGATGATTCTGGACAAGTTTCTGAACAACTGGCCCAATGGTTTCTGATGAGTTGTCAAACATAGGATTTTGAGAAAATTGAATAATTTAGACATTTCTAGAGCAGCAGAACATTGGAATGTAGAAAGAATTTTTACTCTTAGCCATGACGTTTGAGATAATTGTGAAAATGTAGACTTGATTGTTACAGCATTGATGAATGTCATTTTATGTGCCTGAATAATGGGTGAAATCCTACGATTTTTGCTACACGACCATTTTTAGCAGAGAAAAAATAAGGAAAATCAATAATGTGAACAAAAATAATAGGGTTCCAGCAGCGAGCTTTGCGATTTGGACCCCTAATAAAGCAAATAAAACTAGCTTAAAAATGGAAATAAACAACCATTTTCCAAAAACAACTCACTGCCATTCCCACCTCAAACCGTAATAATAAAACATGGGATTGCAGTGGAGAACAGAATACAACAGTGACTCTGAGGAAACAACAACAAAGAGCACAGAGCAGCTTGACCTTTGCCATTGTTGGCAGCAAACCAATCACTAGCACCCATATCTGAACATGTGCCCCGGGCCAAACTCGATCCTCACACAGAGAGGAGAGGAGAGAAGAGAAGGGATTTGGTTCTGCCACATGATGGTAGTGAGACTCAACCTCCTCCCTCCCCACCACTCACAGCTTTACTACCTCTACAAACCAGCCAGAGGGCTTTTCCTAACACCTCCACACTCATTCTCGGCTACCCATTCCTTTCTTTCTTCATCGTTTTGGAAAGAAAAAAATAAGTAGATTTTTTTTTTTTGCTCACCATTGAAGGAAGATTTTCAGACTATCCTCTGTGGTATGAGTAGTTTGAGTTTTTGTTATTATTGCATATATTTTAGGTAAAGGGAAATGTGATTTTGTGTGTGCGTATGTACAGTATATGTGTGTGTCTTTAGTAAGTCTAAATCAGCTATGGTCCTTGACCTGGGCTTTGACTTGGCTGTGAAGTAGTAAAAGGGTAGTTGGTGGTCTGGATCATGTTACTGGGCCAGCTGTCTTTCTGCAGTAGGAAACTCCAATGGACAGATCAGAATAATAAGACCACAGCAAGCATATTGCAACATGACCCTAATCTCATCTCTAATAAAATCAACTCCATCGTCACTATGCCTGTTGATTCTCCCAAATAGACAGACATAAACACAATCACAGGCATGCTTGTACACACACAAGCATGTGCATGCTCGAGCACACACACACATACCACACAGGCTTGTAGACATATAAATACCACAAGTCAATATGCATGCATTGCCACCACACACGATCCAAAATACTTTTGGCTCTCTTCCACAATGTACTATGTGCATGTCGACCAGATTGGCCAATTACCCTTGTGTAGAAAAGGACAAGGGTCAAAGTAAGGTTACCATGGGGGGGCGGGGAGCTTGGGAGCACTTGCATGGCCTCTGTTCAAATTATTTCCAACATGTTAGGGATTTTTTTCGTCTTTTTTATAGTGTTTCATTATCAGTGCCCTGGTGACAGATGGTACATTGGCTTTAAAGAAGGGAATAGGATTCTTCATTGGAGAAAAACACTCAGACAGACGTTGTTATTATTTTCATGTTGGGTTAGTGTTAGGGGGAGTTGACAAGTAGCCACAGACTGATGGTGTATGGAGGAGAGACTTGGCTATGACAACATTCAATCTGCACACTTGTTCAGTTGGTTGCAGGATTCAGCCATTGTCTATGGTCTTTAATCATCTATAGTGCATGAGATGGATCATACGTCTCTCTCTCTCTGTCTCTGTCGCTCTCTTACCTCTGTCATGGAAGTAATCAGTTTAGCTGTGACATTCTGTTTTTCTGTGGTTTCGCTGGATTCCTTGTCAATATTTAATTAATTTGCTCAACGCAGAGGGTAAAGATTAAAGAAATGCATATTGGATTATCAAAGGCAAAGAGGCAGGCAGACAGAGAGGTTGACTCACTGCAAAAATCCAACCAATTACCGTGGATTACTAGACTTGTTTGGCTCACACTATGATGCTATATCCCATGCTATTATTACATATATTACAGTCTGGTGGCTATAAAGACACTTATGAAAAATTACATTAGAGAGGCTGGCACAGCCATATCTGGAAAATGTTTAATAGACTATGAACGATGCTAATCCAACAAAATCCAGTAAAATGTGGAACAAAACAATAAATTCATAAATAAATGATAGGGGGGGAAAAAGACAGCACATGGCATGGACATATGCATAAATATAAATCAACACCAGTCTTATAGTGATGTTTTTTTCTCTCCAGCAGAACATACTCTCAATAGTTTGATGACCATCCTACTCTTTCCCACATTTGTACAGATTCAAACTTTTTTTGCAGTTAACTCTAACTTTACAGACTTTTATTGATTCAGTGCACTTTTAGTTACTTCACACTTTCTTTACGCCCCCTCATTCCACCAGTGTTCATTCACCTCTCGTCCACTTCCCACTTTATGCCCCCCCACAACCACACAGTATCAACATAGATTTTCCACACACACCGTGTGTGTGGAAAATCTATGTTGCACATACAGCACACGTGAAAAACTTTACACATACGCAAACAAAAGTCCTGTCCTAAACAGAATATCTCAGAGAATCCCAAGGTGAACCTGGGCAGGATGGTAAAGATAGGAGCAGGGTTGTGCGAGCAAGGGTGGGGGTTTGGGGGACGGGGGGTTGACCCAATTAATTGGACACTTTGACTCCACTTCCGTCTCTTCCAATTTACCAAATCCACCAGACAAACTATTAATGTGCACACTGCCAATGTGAAAACTTCTTTAACCCCCATTAAATTCAACCAAGGTCATAGCAAGTGTATGCTTATGCTGGCGTGGGATCAAACTAGCCCTATTAAATGTGATTTGAGGCAGGAGGGGGGCTGAGGCGGCAAGAGTGTTGCTGGTATGGCAGGGATCTTGTGTAAACAGCCTGTATAAGGGAATTATTTTCTAAATCCCACTTACTGGGGGCTTAAAGGTAACATTGAACAGAATTATAGCAAAGTACTATTGCTGTTTTTATGGGAGGGGTTCAAAAGTTCACAGTCAGGTCCTTCCAGCCAAAATCATCAGTCAGTAAATATATCAGAGGAGTCCAACAACTTTCCTTTAACAGTAATTATTGTCAGAGGATGGTGGGCAAATCTCTGTATAGGCATGCGTGCGTGCATGTTTGTAGTGTGAATTTGTGTACATATTTTAATTGTGTGTTTTCTTTGATGGTGAGCAAGAAGGACTATTTTGGGGTGAGACAGATCTTGACTAGGCAGAAAATAACAGGACACTATCTTGTACCCTTGGCTCTAAGGTCAGGGCTTGTACACACATTTTGAACAACCAACACGTACCACACTCACATGCACACAAACACAGATATTCAGATTCACAGACTGAGCATAGCACAAAAACGTAAATGGACTTCATTTATACAGTGCCTATCTAGTCTTCTGACCACTCAAAGGACTTAACACTAAATGCCAACATCCACCCATTCATACACTGATGGCAGAAGGAATTCTTTCTAATGCTCATTCAGACAGACATCGATGGCACAGCCTTCTATATCTTGCCAAAGGACACGCAGATCTGGTGATCAAATTGCAGATTTGGTGGATGACCTGCTTTACCTCTGAGCCACAGCCACCCTAGTACTGTATCTACTAGGAAATTTACTGATGTGGTCAAACCCATGAGATAGCATTCACACCCACACTCATATATTTACACACAGAGGCACAACCTTCAGATATGCAGCACACACACACACACACACACACACACACACACACACACACACACACACACACACACACACACACACACACACACACACACACACACACACACACACACACACACACAGACACACACACACACACACACACACACACACACACACACACAAAGCTTTGATAAAATATAATTAAGAACAACACACCAATCTGTAGTATTAGTGCAGTCTCATTTAGGTGTGACAAAACATCCATGCAGCAGACATGCATAATGCTTTATCACTGGCCATGCTCATGGCTCCTTATAGACCTGTCAAGACTGGCCAGCAATGATAATGAAAGCCACAGGCAGCTAATGAAAAGTCATTTCAACGTCTCCTCTTCCTCAGTTGAAAAAATTATGTCAAGTTTTCTAAAATAAGAATAAGAAATAAGAAATAAAACTATTATATAGAAAACAAGGATTTTCATGTTTTTTGTGCATTTTTTAACATGAAACTGCTTTTGTCAAGCAGAAGCAGTTTCATCATATAGAGTATGAGAGAGGGAGAGAGCAAGATACTCATACAGTTGACAACATTTGACCAAAGTCACAAAAATGTGCGTTAGCCAGGAACATGTGTGATGTGATCCAAATGCAAACTGATGTATTTTTTTGTTTGTTTTTGTTTTTTTTTAAGTTTTGAAAAAATGTATAGATACACATACATACATATTTTTAATTATTTTAAGAATTATTTTATGGAGTTTATGGATTCTATGGATCTTATGATATTTTGTATACTGTATTTATGTTATTGGTGAGCCAGGACAATTTTCCACCATGGTGGAAAATAAAGTTCTATTCTATTCTATTCTATTCTATTCTATTCTATTCTACAGTATACACGTTGCCAAAGGCACAGAAATGTTAAGAACAGTGCAGTGATGTGATGTGTAAACTGTTCACTCCTTTTGAGATCTGTTCAAGTGTCTCAGGATTATGGAAAGTGTTGTGTTTGGACGGCACCTGTATTAGACCCTTTTCCAGCAGCTGTGTGGAGAAGGAGGATTTATGCACCTCTCTCTTTTTCTGGCTGCTTCCACTCACAATTCCAAACTTTCATTGCTCTAGAGTTGGCACAGCAGAGGCAAGCCTGTGAATCCAAAACTCCACAAACTCTTCCACCTTCTCTGCATTCATCTTAACAGGATTCTCCTGTGTTTTTGTAACAGGTTTGCCATCACACTCAAGAACATTATTTTCTTCTCATACAGACATTTTCAATGGTGCTATTTACAATTCTCAACATCCAGCATGCAATTAGGAAACATTTTTAACCTTGTCATTCTTTAGCTTTCCTTTTTAGAGCCAGAAACCTCACTTTACAGGTTCATATGATGGAAAGAGTAAACAAATTGATGTGAAACTGTTTGAAAAAAACATGAGCAAATTGAGTCTCTTAAGACATATTTAATTGCAAACTTTTTTTTTTTAAAAAGCGAAAAGTAAAAGCAAAACATGTTCAGTAATTTGTATGGAATCCAAGGAGGGCAAGTCATTTTCCTGTTCACAGTTAAGCACCCTGACTGTCTGCCAACATGAGCCAACTGTTAGAAAGAAGGGGTCCAGTAACCTGGCACTGCTTTGAGTAGACAAACAACACTAATGGCTTCCCTGAGAAATCAATGACTCACAACAGCAGCATCATCTGTGACTGCATGCAATCCCCTCGGATGACTGAGGGACAAAAAGAAGCTAGTTGAAGTTTGCATCGTGACTGTTACTGTGATTTAAAGAGGTGGTGGAACTCTTGAAATGTGTTACTAACACATTATCAATTTAACATTGGGTTATTTGTTATCTTTGGTGACCTTATATAGCTCATTTAAACAAACAGAAGTTTATATATGAATTCACAAATGTGGATGGCTGTGTGGCACAAGTCAGGCTGACTTCTATGTTAGATTATTTGATCTGTATCCAAGTGGGATCATAGCTTGCTGACTGTGTGTGGGCTTTCTTTCTGGGCCAGAGTCCATAGCTGTGGATGAACAATGTAACTCGTAACAAGGCTACCCCTACACACTGCAACCACACACAGAATTAGATCACCCTAACCTAGAAACATGGCTAGATGAAAACAACAAGAAGGAAGCCATTAGAGGAATTATAAGAATTACAGCCTTAAAACTTTTTTTTGTAATGGTTCCAGTTGTAGTTATCAATAATTTGGATTAAGTCTAAAATGGGGGATGAAGGTTTTAAATTGTGGTTTAATGCATGGCTGTCAGTGACTACCAAATTAGTGCAGGTGGCCGTTGAGTTAACAGCACATTTAGGCCACTAAAACAGTGTGCTCGTTTTAGTTTGGTCTGGTTTCTGTGCTTAGATTTGAGGATCAGAGCCATTACTCTGACCCGTTCAGCTCAAGTTAACTAGATTAAGAAAACTGTATCATATGTCGTTGTCTCATATCACCTAGTGACACTACAGCATGAAATTATCACACACATACGCACACACAAACAAACACACACAGACCAGATGGGCACCTGAGGACACTCTTAATTTCCCCGCCCTCTGTCTTGTTTGTCTGTCTCACACATGTATATACACACACACACACACACACACACACACACACACACACACACACACACACACACACACACACACAGCAAATGTACTTTACATCCCCAATGAATGCAATAACTTAGTTTTTAACTTAACATGTTTTGAAGGGCTCATTGCATGGGTGGAATATGATATCAGTACAAGGCACACTTTGTGCAAAATTTTTATTTTACATGGTAATATATATTTAAAGTGACCGACAAGTTGCAACCCACAGGTCTTCAACAAAGACCCAACCAGATGGAATAAGCACAGTATGTACACCTGAAGTATCCAAAAAGCACCTGTATCTGACCACTACAAAGACCCAGCAGCACTTCTATTCCATTTTGTACTCATACCCATTAACTTAGAATATGTTGAAATGGTGCTGATATAATGACTTTGTTCACTGACTTTGAAAAAACATGTAAAAATAGCATTAATATGGGGCTTATTTTGTGCTATTGTGTACCTATTCACTTGAGAAATCAAACATGTATCAACTCAGCAACAGAGAAACAAACATGGCAACAGATGGATTAAGAGTTTACAGTCTTTACAAGATTACGTTTTAATTCAGTTTTTGTTTTATCTGTGGTTTGATACTATGATTGTTTTGGTTGTTTCCCCTCTTGTGCTATCCAAGTGTAAAATGCAATGGTCTGTGCTCTTTGAGCAGACAGTGAGGCTATCATTATGGGACATGCAGTCACTGGAAAAATTTATATCTATGACATATTGCTCTTTGTTTGGAATGTGGGAGCAAAAGAGGGGAACCTGGATTTGTTTCCTTAGCCGCTGTTACAAGTGAAGGAAGGAAACACTCTGTTCCCATATTTGTCACACTGCTCAAACTTGGTGAAGGAATCCAAACCCTATGTTAACACACACACACACACACACACACACACACACACACACACACACACACACACACACACACATACATAGAAGAAGCATACACACTCTGCGCAACAAACACATACCCACATAGACCGATACACTTGAAATCAATTTCACTTGCCCCTTGTCATGCCTGTCCAAATGATGGCCCGCCTTCTTTTATGTGAAGGGCCAATCGTGTTTATTGTTGTTGCCTTGGGCATGTGGTGAGGTAGCGGGTGTATTAAGTGAATTAGAGAGAGAGAGAGAGAGACGGAGTGCTGTCAGTGCAGAAAAATTTCAGCATCAGAATTCGATACAGACTCTCATATACAGTTTTACCCTATCATTACCACAGTGTATCAAGTCCAGTTCACTTTTGGAGTTCTGCCAAAACATAGATTCACTGTCTGTCTGTCTGTCTGGCTGTGTGTGTGTGTGTGTGTGTGTGTGTGTGTGTGTGTGTGTGTGTGTGTGTGTGTGTGTGTGTGTGTGTGTGTGTGTGTGTGTGTGTGTGTGTGTGTGTGTGTGCGTTTGTGTCTATGAAGGCAAATGTGCCCTTTCTGTCCATTGGCATATCTGAAGCTTTGCATTGCTGCATGACTCATAAGGTTCCAGCATTCAACACAACAAATGCAGTGGGTTGCCTTTTGAATTCATGTGCATAGAAAACAAATGAATATGCCCTGACTTGTTTGGTTTATCAGAAAATAAATGCCTATTTTCAAACACAGAAATGTGTCTGTACCAGAACAACCAGCACATAAGGGAAGCTTATGACACAGAGGCAAAGTGGGAGAAGAACCCTTGCAAGAAATAAAAGAGAAACGCAATGGAGTGGGCATGAGAGGAGAGTTACTCACCCGGCACAGGGAACATTCTGGTTCAAGGCTGTCAATCAAATGTGCCCCCCCGCCCCCCCCCCCCTCCCCTCAAACATACAGACACTCACACACACACGCACACACACTCATGTTAGTCTCTATCCAAGTCCAGATCCACCTGGAGGAATCCAAGCAACCCCAAAAAGCACAGAATTCAAAATGTGTGTGTGCGTGTGTGTGTGTGTGTGTGTGTGTGTGCGTGTGTGTGAGAGAGAGAGAGAGAGAGAGAGAGAGAGAGAGAGAGAGAGAGAGAGAGAGAGAGAGAGAGAGAGAGCGAGAGAGAGAAAGAGAGAACCCAGATGTTTCCTTGCCCTTGCCTCTCTCTTTCTCTCTCTCTCCCTACTCGCCTGGTGGGGTGTCTGAGGGCCGTGGACGTGTGCACTCTGTTGTGACTAGTACCAGATGTGCTCCATTGACCCAAATCACCTAGGCAGTAGACATGCCACATAGGCCCGAATCTTCAAGACCCACCGCACAATCACACACACCTGTTTCCATTCATGACCCATGCTGAGAGAGGTGCATCCTGGGAAACGCTGTCAGCTTTTTTCATCTGTTGTTTATGTCTTTCTCACTGCTATTCATTGTCTAGATTTCTTCTTTTTCTTTTTGTTTTGTATCTCTCTTGACAAGCTCATCACTGAGATGTTTGCTCTGGGGGATAAGTAGGGCCTAAGAGAGATTTCAAGGTTTTGAGAAAACAGGTCTAATGACATGGTGGATAGATATTAATTTAATTTCCAAACACAAAGAGCTGGTACTTGGTAACCAGATATTCTGGGAGGAGGCTTGTTTGATTTGGGACCTTGTTTCATGTTACTGATTCTGAATTAACTTAAGTAAATACACCTGCACGACCTCCAAGCACTCCAAAGGTCAAAGTCATTCAAACATTTAAAGAATGGTAATTAAATTACCCTTGGTGCTGAATAACTTTAATTTGGTAGCTACACAAATTGCTTCCAGCTTTTGTCTTCTACAAAGCTCCCCCTTAAGCCGTGCTTTAATATTTCATCAGACAGGACTTGTGGCAACAAACAGACACTTTTTTTTTTAATCTTACGTAATCAAAGCTAATTCTGACCATTTAAATGTGCTCTTGGTTTCTGTTGTTTTTCCTGTAGGTGAGCAACATAAGCAGATGTACTGAGGGAGAGAATTTTACGACAGAGGCTAAAGCCAACATAAGCTCTTCTACGCCAAATGAACTTCCTCGTCCTGCTGGCCTGATTTATGAAGTTAAATAAAAATGGGTCCCTGCGTGGTATTAGCAGGTCTTTCAGAGGGGGAGAAAAGGGACTTAGGGCCCATATTTCAGCTGCCTTGTGGGAAGGTTTTGGCCCAGGTGGGGCCCTATAATATGGTTTGACTGAGGTCCACGTGAAGTGCAGCCACAATGCTCTACAATAACTCTTCATTTTGATCTTGGCCCATTGCCAGCATATCTACTACCTGAGTCTCTTTGAAGAGCGACACATTGGCCTGGGTATTTAACCATGCTGTTTGAGGTCCTGGTGCTGGGAGCAGAGAGAGTGAGAGTGAGAAGAGGAAAGAGAGAGAGAGAGAGAGAGAGAGAGAGAGAGAGAGAGAGAGAGAGAGAGAGAGAGAGAGAGAGAGAGAGAGGGAGAGACAGACAGAGAGAGAGATAGAGAGATAGATGTAAAGAGGAGGGCAGAAAGTGAAAAAGACTGCAGTGGCAGAGGCAATAGAGGCTTGAACTCTGATGAAATAATCCAGTTTGTGAGCTGTCAGAACAGACAGACAGAGAGATGTGCAGCCGCAACACAATAGCTGCCCCCTGGCGACCTTAGGTTGTTTAATAACCGACCCCATCCTCCCAACACTTTTGATTACAAGTAAACCTCTCTCGCTGCTCATTTTTCATCCATGTCAATAATACTGTATCTGATGTATCAACATATTGTACTTCGTAATGTTACATGCCTATGGCTAAAATCGTTCTTATAGACATTTTCAGCTACACAAATCAACAACTCTAAAACGCAATAGATTTTTTTTTTTTGACTTGATGCTACATACAGAGAGAATTAACATTAAAAAAAGCTTAATGGAAAATGGATTACTTTTGCAAATAATTCCCTCCTTTATTTAAAAAGAATTAAATAACTTTATCAAGTCTCATGTCGGCAGCTTCAGTGTGTTTATGCCAGCCAGCTTGCTACAGAAGAGTACTGAAAGGGCTCTGCTGGATGGAGCTCTTGGCTTTGATATCGTTTCTGGGCTGGAACTTTGGCAGCATGTTAAATATTAATAGCGATTAACCCAGTTCAAGCTCTGCAGCAGAGAGTACAGACAGAGTTCAAAGAGCCTTCTGCTCTGTGCGGGCACTCTCTGCTCTCCAGCAGTTTAGCCCTGCTATCAGGAGGCTGCTGCTGCACTGCACCACAGACCAGACTGGCCTTTCTCACTTCAGTTCAAATACACACAGAGACACATGATAAAATACATACAACATGTGTGAACAGTGTGTACAGTAGAGTTCTCAGAGGTTTTAAAGACATAATTAGCCAATGAAATGAAAAGGCAGCCTGGATAAACTCTGTTCCTCTCTTTTCTCTATCTCTCTCTAACTAAAAGCCCCCTCACCCCTCCCCTCTTGTTCTCACTTGCTGAACTCCTGATAAACTCAGCCTTTCAAAGCTACAACATTCCTCAGCCTGGCACATTCACCCCCAGTAAATAGGCCTGGACACCTCAGAGATCAAACAAAATCTCCATTGTGCTGCAATTACCCAGACCTCTGTCTCAGTTCCCCTGCCCTCACCCCCACCTAAACACTTTTCCTTCTCTCTCTCTTTCTGTCTAACTCTCTCCACCCTGTCCTCCATCTCTCCTCCATATCCTTCTTGCCCTCTGGAGATGATGGTTCTGACGCACTGGGCTTCAACAAAAGCGGGCTTTGTTTTCAGAGAGTGTCTTTGGAGAGGAGTCCAGGGCAACCGAGTGCTGTCAGAGGGGAAGTGTTGGCTGGATGCTTCACAGAGCGCTGAGAACCAAGCATGTGTACATTCGTTAACACATGATCCTGTGACCCTTTCTGCTCAATTGCATCAATTTAGAACATGTTAACTCTTTGCTGTGCAGGTCAAAGTGTCATGGTTACGTGAATGTTTTTCTAATACAATGTATTCATAGAAAATGTGAATGGTCGGTCAATATGTTGAGGTTTGGAGGGCTGCATTGTTATTAATATTTGCCAAATCCAAGCTGAATTTAAAATGTTGTCTCTAGATGTGGTTTTTAATTTGCAGTTGAAGACAGCGGATAGCTTTTTTCTGCTATTGACATTACCACAGTATACTGGCTCACAACTTTTCTCTCATCCTCTTTGCTTCACAGTCTCATAAATTCAATGTTCAGAACAATGTGTCCTTCAGGACCTTGGGCACTTTGACCATCAGTTACACAAACATTCTGTTTGTTGGTTTAGACAAAAGTGAAAGCATATGCTACAGGACTTATAACTCACTAAATCCACACAGATCCCTGCTGAATAAACTAATGCTGAATAATGCTTTCACTGTTTTAGTCCAGTGCGGTGACATCATTTCCACAGGCAGTTCACTTCATGGTTCATTAATTGATAAACTCTGTTGAGTTAAAACGTCAAATCAACAAATAAAGAAGATTCACAGGAATAGGAAAAACTGGCCAAACAGCGAACTACAAGCATATTACAGTCAAGGCGACTCTACTGTGAGTAATCCCAGAACGAAGGGGGGGTAAAATTCCTGGTGTCTGGCTCTTTCCGCCTGATGACTCTGAGGCGGTGAGAGCTGCGGTGGGAATGCGAGGTCACGCTGTCTGCGTTCCGTCCCCCATGATGCATCTGCCAGCGAGTGCGGCCCCACTGTTAGCCATTATGTACCTATTAGCCTTGATTATCTTCTGATAGCCGAGCGCCAGTTGGTTTCACTCAGCCTGACAGTCGCAGCACTTTGTTTAACCTTTCGACTGCTGGGGCAGCCACCCCTCAGCTCCGTCCAGCAGGAGAAATAATGAGGGGGAATCAAGTAAAGGCATGGGTTGGCAATGGGGAAAACAAAGACAACATGGAAGTGTTTAAGATCCTCAAGAGTACCACTCCAACCAACACCTTCTCAGTGACATCACTGGATTTGCCTCATTGAAAGATGCAGCAGTGATCCTTTGCTACACTATCTAACAACCAATGTAAAAAATAAATAAATAAAATTAGAAAAAAAGGTGAGATGGAAACACAAGCCACAAGGAGGATAACAAACTCCTCTTATCTTCCACTACGCATTCCTTTATGTATGTTGTCTGAGTGACACAATGTGGACACTTACAGTCTGCTTTCTCTTGCTAACATCCCCCATGAGTCTTCACAGATCTGCCTGCCAGACATATTCAATTTGCAGCTCTTCCTGGTCCCCAGTCTGCAGACGTGAGGAGTTATCTGAGACAGAATGAGAAGTGAGAGTAGAGACAGAGAGTGCGGCTGGGATAACATGGAGCCACGCAGAGCTCGGTTTCTGTGTCCCTGCCTTGTGTTAATCTCTCTGGAGAGACAGAGGTGGCCATGTTGGGTCAAAACCTCTACATCAAGAGCCGCAGGCCTGGACAGCTGACCTTGGTCTGGGAGATGGGAGGTGACAAGAGAGGTGGGAGTTGGGAGTGTGTATGTTGGGTTACGGAGGACAAGGGAAAGGGGAAATGTGTGTGTGTGTGTATCTGCTGGGAAGAGATGGGGAAAGAATGTTTGTCAGTGTGTGTGTTTCAGTGTGTTTGTGCTTTATCTGTTTGTAAATGCACACGGTGACACACCAGACCCCCTGTGGCAAGGTCTGTGCTATAGCACTGAGGAGTTATGCTAAGAAGTGTCCAGCTTGTGGTCTATGTGTGTGTAAGTGTGTGTATGCCCTTGCAGCACACTGACCTGTGATAAGCCCAGTCGAGAGGGCTGGACCCCCGTTCAGTGACAACCAGTGAGGGCATGCAGAGGGCAGAGGGGGGGGGGGGGTGATTCACCGCCCCTTCATTTTAAAGGCTCAGTCCTCTACAACTGCAAGGTAGTATTTTGTTATTTGTCATGAAAAAGGGAAGCTGAGATGTTGCAAGATGTTCTAGAAATTTGTGTCTACATGTTTTTTTATGTGTGAGGAAAGAGTAATCAGTGTTTGACTAAACTTGACAAAGACGTAGTCAGCTGCTTCTCCTCTGCTGATGACTAAACCACCGCCCATGTCTTCTATTGGAGAAATAAATCAAAAGCATGCATTTTCAGTAAGCATTGGATTAGATAGGCTAGTTATTCTGTCAAATATGAATACTGATTTATCAGAGAATGAAGTTGCTAATAAGAATAGAAACATGAGTGAAAAAATGAAATTTAAACAACTTACAGCACACTTGACCTAACCTCGTAACACTTAACTGTCTATCTAAGATGCTCAATGGTAATGCAAACAGGAAGAATCTACAATTCGATAGAATAAATAATGAGGATAAGTTAAGTAACTAATATTAAAGTAGTTTATATGTTGTTTTTTTGTGCAAATACATACAAATGAGGCTGGTTTGAATTAGAGTTATGTTTAAACAGGCACTTATTCAAAAAATGTCTCTTCAAATCTTTGTGTGTTTTTAGTTTTCACTTGAAGAGCATAAATGTGTCAGTGATCACCTTCACTTCAAAAACAAAAGCAGACTAATGAAAACTGCACAACTAATTTGTTCTTTGATGATTGTCACCTCTGCACCTGTTAACCTCTGTCATCTACTCTGTCCTCCCAAGCTGGACCTCCACCTACCCATCAGACATCAGTCAGGGCCAGGGAAATAAGCATCCATTTAAAGCAGAGTACTGGGTGAGTACAACTTTCTATTAATACTGCACACACGCGGATAATAGGAATCTCTAAATGGCCAGCTGCTAGTGCTGCCTGTCTTATCTAATCCATCTCTCTCCCTTTTCCACTTGGTTCCTCCTTCTACTCTCCTTAGGTCAAAAAGCCATGAGTGTGTGTTCCTGTGTCTGTGTGTGTGTGCGTGTGTGTGTTTGCGTGTGTGTGTGTGTGTGTGTGTGTGTGTGTGTGTGTGTGTGTGTGTGTGTGTGTGTGTGTGTGTGTGTGTGTGTGTATGTGTGTGTTTGTGTGACCTGTAGGGACCTATTGCTGTGACACAGACTAGGGTCATGAACTCTGAGCTTACTCGGCCAACCCCACAAAGATCACAGTGCCATTTATTTACAAGTTTTATAACGTGATGTTCTCTCTCAGGCGCTTACACACACACACACACACACACACACACACACACACACACACACACACACACACACACAAACACACACATGCTGTGGACACACAGTGACAGGGCCATACACACACTTACAAACATGCACAAACACGTACTTGCACCCACCACACAGTCTGTCCAGCCTTTAATCCTTCTCGTTTAGTCAGCGGGGGAGTTTGTGTGCAAGGTCCCTGCCCTTTGAATTGATCACATTGAACATGAGGAGGACTTCCATGCAAGGGCCTATCCTCTGAGAGGAGACATGTATGAGGAGAATGAAAGGTCAATGGGAGCAGGAAATAGATTGGCAGACAACACATTGGGACAAGGCTATAGGCAACAACAGAAAGTGAGTGGGATGCAGTGGTAAAAGAAAATATGAACATAGAAAAATGGCAGCATCCAGAACCAATCCACTTTCATTGTGTGTAAATGAATCACACATCGTGGGGGTCAGAGCACTTCCACCTTAGTGACAATCTCACTGATCTTTTGAATCAAATGAAATTGAGGATAGCCCACATGAAGCATCAGCATTAATCTGATAATCTATAATCACAAGGTGGCACAGGTGACAAGTGCCCTGACATAGCCTGTGAACTCATCTAGCATCACATTCACCTTATCACACAGTGTCAGGTGCATTAAGGAGAATAAGATACAGACAGAACAGAAAGCACACATACTTTCTTCAAATTTTTCCTTTCTTTCATGGCACAGACCATGCTTCTTTACATGCATTGTTTGAATGAAATTCATTATCCTGAACACATTTGTCTGTTTCTCATTAACTGGGGTTATGTCTCTTAACCTCCATTACAGGATCAAGTCAATTATTCTATTAGTCCTCACAATTATGGAAAACAACAGTATTGGTCTGTCACGTCTCTCAAATGTTCTGTAATGTGAATGGCGGTCTAGTGTGGTGAGTTTTTACAGTATAGACAGTAATGTTTTTCCTTATACCCTTTTTAGATTTTTATCGTTTGTTTTAGAGATTATTTTCTGGAAATGTAAAGTTTTCAGTTTACATGACATGCAGTAGTTATAGCAATGCAGATGGATGATTAAATGTCAGCAAAGAAAAGGATAATTTGGGATTTATTGGCAGTATGCAATTGCTGCATATAAAGCTAAAACAAATTCCAATTCACAAATATTTATTATCAAAAACACCCCAATGTTTGTTTGTGTCACATCAAGTCCAGGCACTGGTCACAAACAAGCAAGGATGTGTGAAGAAGTCAGGAAAAAGCACAGAGGTAAAGGAACTCCTTTTAGTATAGTTTGTTTTCATTAATCAGATTAAGTAAAAAACCCTCAGCAACAGCCCACCTTATGCTTTCGAGTGGCAGCATCTTATGGGTCTCTGCATTCCGTTAAGTACTTTAGGCTGATCAGTGCCCCAGGAGGCAGATAAGCAGATTAAGCCTGATTAAAGTCGTATCAGTGGAATTTGAGCAGGGGACCTGCCAGGACAGAAACACTCAGTGGTGCACCCCTCCTTCCACTCCCTCCCCTTGCCCCCTCACCCTTAAATTCAACCCACTGCTTGTTTATGACTCACCCTGGCACCTATCCAGATGCCATCAGCCCAAGTTCATCACTTACTTCACTAACATTGTTACACATACATAGAGATGGTAATGCATGAGACATACTACCACAGTGAGCCGGTGTTTTGACCTCAGGGACTAATAGAACTCGTCTGTTGTGACTTCTGAGTCACCAGTGTCAAACAAGGCAAAACAAGAGTGTCACTGGTTCTGTTCAGTTTTCTCAGAGGGATGCCATGCCTCAGGGACTTGTTACACCCACTCCTATATGTATTAATGCACATGACAACCTCTTTTTGAAGACCAAACACAATCTGTAACACTTTCACTTTTTAGCTGCAAGATCAATAGGAGGGAGAGAGAGAGAGAGAGAGAGAGAGAGAGAGAGAGAGAGAGAGAGAGAGAGAGAGAGAGAGAGAGATTAGGAGAGAGAGCGTTTGGAGGATTGTAAAGGGGTGGGTGAGAGAGGAGGAGTGGCAGCCAGAGTGAGGGCAATAAACAAATTAGTAAACGCTGATTTGTGGATTTCTGCCCTTTTTCGCCTCGTTTAGAGTAGAAAGGTGGCCTGCTGAACGAGAGGTAACAGCAGGGTTCCTTTCACTGGATGCAGGACAGTAAATCACCATCCTCTGAGTGGCTGGTTTCCTGACGGGTTGACTAGCTGACTGACTAAGTACAAGGAAACTGAAGTCTCATTAGCATGTTATACAACCACGGAGCCAGTGAGACAAAGTGAATTAAAGTTCTGACGTAAAAAGAAATTATATCTTAACTGGACATTATTCAGCTGTGTTACGCTAAATGTCATGTTTAGCGTTTATATGTATCTTCAGTTGGTAGGCTGTGTCCTGTCATAAAAGAGGGCATGCCCAGTTTTCTTGTCTTTTACTGAGGGGTGGAGACATCTCATTGTGCAAAGGCATGAGAGCTCTTAGAGGATACTGTTCCCATATCTAAACCACATGCTCCCTGTGCAGTGACAGTCCTCCATACAACAGAGCAGTAAAACCCTGGGGGTGAATTCTTAAGTACTGCTGGACCATCTGTGGAGGTGGGCTCAAAGCCGTGGATTGACAGAGTTTGGCCACTGGGGTTGTCACTGACAGCCATATTAGCACAATTCTGCTTCTTTGTCTATCACTGGCTCTGTGTGGGCTGGAACTAGGTTAAGACTAGACCAAGACCAAGCCAGATCAGGCTAGAGTGGGCCAGATCTGACAGAAACCACCATAATTTCCTGGAAGTATAAATAACCCTCCTCTGTGTTTGTGTAACCTCCACAGGCCCCCTCTGACAGCCTAGTCATACACATTATACACACTGAAACATATATTGCAAATGCAGCTGAGCAGACACCCATGCACACACACACACAGACACACACATACACCACAGTCTCTGGTCCATTTCTCATCCACTGTGTTAGCCCTGCAGCCTGTTATCCTGACCCCAGGAGAGAGTGGGTCAGGTTTGGGGCCAGAGAAGGTGTTTCTGATGAACTGGGTGCTTGGCTTGCACAGACACTGTGAGTGATGTTCACATGTTGGCCTCAAGAAGGACGGGATTGGGGAAATTAGGGGGAGGCGATAGTACAAGGAAAAGCTCTCTATAGTTTCTCACCCACTGCTCAGAGTTTAAATGCCTTGCAGTCCCTCTCTTACCTCACTGTTTGATGATGATTCTATACATCTGTCAGTACATGTGTCTTCTCTGCACAGATCTAAATGCTTGAATTCAGAGAAAAATGCAATTATGTTTAGTTACAGCTGAAACAGATTGTAGTTCATACCTGGCATCAGTATGCATCTCAAATGTATCTTGAGTGAACGCTCATGATTAGATTTAGCTTTTATGGTCACAATTGATCTTATCCTTTGGAATCTGAAACCACTGCTTCACAGAAAAATGCATATCTGTACTCAGTCAAACTGCTACAAAACAGGGTCACTGTGGCTATTTGGTACATTGTCTCTGTTACTATGTGTTCCAGAGGATTGTTGCACTAAAAGAAAGGCTTGTGGATCTCCTGCCATCTCAGTTACTTTTGGGCTAAATCCCACCTGCATCTACATGGTCTGATCATTCAAGATGCATTTTAGAGCATTTTCAAACCTAACTTGTTTAGTTTAGGTGAATTGTTTTCCCCTTGGTAAATTTAAATTTGTTTGGGCAGATCAGAACACTGCAATTGTACTCAGTTGCCGAACAAAATAACTTTACTGAGAACCTTTGAGGAAATGGTTTCGGCTTGGTCAAATGATCCAACCTAACCACTGGGCATTATCTGAAAGTTTGAGTTAAAAAGCTTCAGTAGCCAGGTGCACTGGGATGCGACCTTTAGTAAGATCTGACCTGGACAAGGGCGACAAACAGCCCGGTATCACCAAATAGCATATGAATAACATGCTAATTTCTTAAGTCATTTCACGTTTTTTGCTTTTTATATGTCATTTCACGTTTCACCATCACCTTTTCTTAACAGAGATAGTGGCATTTGGATTTGGGTTGAACCAATTTAAATGGGATGACACCCACTAACAGTAGACAACCCAGAACAGCAGTCAAATGTGCCCCATAACTCAACATTATTCCGTAGCCTTATGCTATCAAAAACTGACAAAAAAACAACTTTATTTGTCAGAATCAAAGGATAAATAATTAAACTGATGGCCTTAGCATTTGTATTGTTGCGTTATCAAGGAGACTTTCGCTCTATTGTGTTGAGAACTCTTAAAGATATAATTAAAAGAAAACCTTAACACAGTGACAGAGAGGAACATACTTCCAGGCATGTCCTCCAGTCAGCCAATTTTAATTCAGAAATGTTAGAAATGATAGAGAGTCTAAAACAAAACATAAACATCATATACATTCACTGAATGAAATGAGAATAAATTCAATTTCAGCCTTTTTTTGTTTTGTTTTTGTTGAAAATGCATAGATATGACACACGAAATGTCCTTAAAAGTGGAGTGCTATTTATTTTTTATTTCTATTTATTCAAACCTTTATTTAAACTCGAAGAACCATTGAGGGTACCCTCATTTACAATGATGTCGTGTTACAAACAAGTTAAAATAGAAATAAAACCAGAACAAAACACTTTATACGCCATCCCATGAGATCACGTTGCAAGAGCCTCAGAGTGAAGAGTTGCACAGTGTAGAGTGAACATTCTCACGTGGTTTTCATGATTTATTTTGGTTCACTTTTTCTGTCAAAAGAAACTGAACCAAGAGGGAAATGCAACAAGCTTGCCAACTCATCCACTGATTCAGACCACAGTAAATGAACTACAGGTTTGAAATCACCAATAGCGTTAAGTGTGTAATTTTTAGGAGTTTCTCAAGCTCTCCATCTTTCAGCAGGTTGCCACAAGAGTCTTGTCGTTTGCGATTTAGCTCTAGCCCAGTAAAAGTGATGGCTGTGTGAGGATTGTTTGACACCTGTTTAGAGGAGTCCATGGAGCTCATTAGAAGGATAGATAGCCAGCCTGGTGGCTAGGACAGGAGAGACAGAAAGCTAGGATGATAACAGAGATAAAAGAGATAGAAAGAGAGGGAAAGAGAGACAGATAAGCATACAGTAGGAGTAAGGACAGTCGGTGGATATGGTACATGTAAACCCACTGTCATCTGGCACAGTATGTGAATAGTGGCAAATTATGTATATATTTCTGACAGGGAAGGTGTGTGTATGTGTGTGTTGGAGACATGTGAGGTAAGAGAGGGCTGCTTGCCAATAGGTAACCTGCAGGTCATTCATTCAGAGTAATCAATGGGGATCAGCACTATATCCCCCGTAGTCTTCACACATACACAGACACAAGGTTCACAATCTACACCCTCTGGCACTGTGTCATGCATTAAGCACTCCCCCTGACCATTTGAACCTTAGTCTTGAGGTCAGGTGGGGTACCACACTCCAGGGTCAGGGAGTGGTCATTGTGCACAGTTTTGCCTCAGTAACAATCATCTTTATTACCCTGATTTATGTAATTAGCAGGTTTGGGGAAACTGAGGTTTAAAAGGGATCCTTTATGGCAAAACACAGCCAGGCTTTCTCTCTAGTGTTTCTCTATGGCATCTCTATCATTTCTGCCACGCCCTGAGAACACAAACATACTCCCAGTATGCTGCAAGGAATACATTTTGATTGTCCAGTGGGGTCCCGGCATTTCTGTCTCCCCTGTGGTTTCAGTGTGGAGTTATTTAGCTTTTAGTTCTGTGGAAAATACTCTCTCTCTGCATACACACACACATTTTCACACTCAACCCTGCACCTCTTTCGGCCTTTAGAAGAATGCAAAAAAGCCAGCTGATTCATTGTGGAGCCTCCAACGTTCATTGGTAATGAATTATTTTAATGATGAGAGACTCTTAGAAAAGAAAAGCTCTTAAATCACAAAGCTACTCAAGACATTGTGAAGAGCCATTTTCATCCTGTCCAAAGCACCATTTGAGTCCAAACCGACATAGCTGACAGTTAAAATAGAAAATATAACCATAGCAAAAGCTTTGCTACCTTTTAAAATAATTTTCTGGTAAACAACAGTTTGTATGCAGATATTTAAAATTCCAATGTGCAAACAGGTTACAAAAATTCTGCAACTCTCAAAAAAAGTTGAATGCCAATATGTTATTTAAACAGGTGATGATTCACTCTATTTAAAAAGACAGGAAAAAACAGTGCAAACACCTTTCAGTATAACACAGTCCAACACAACACCTCCACAAAACACAGGCTTAAACATTACCAAAGCTGAATTAACACCTCTCTGACACAGCCTCAGCAATAACTGAGCATTAAAAACTTCAGAGAGATAAGATTCAACTTTGCATGTGTGTGTGTAAGAAGGGGCTTACAGCCCAAACCAGCTAAATAGTCCCCCAGCCACCATTTAGAAATCACTTGTGCAGATGGCTTCATTGGAATGTTTTACCATCGCTAGGTGATATAAAACCCCAGTCAGCTGTTAATACAAAGACTTAAAGCAAAACATAAGCAGTTCTTTCTAGGACTCCTAGTTAGCCATAAACAGTGTTCACCTGATAGTTTACATTATGTCAATTCCTACAGCAATGGCTTAAAATTGGATGTTGACAAAGACTGAAACATTCAGCACTGTTATTGTATACATAACATATCTGTCTGATGGAGAAAGATCCAAAGGATCTTTGTGGACATATGCATTTATGCACATGTATGCATATGTCCACAAAGACAAAGATTTACGACTGCATGGATGTACACACACATGCACATGTATACACACTCAGTGGAGTAGCTGACCCACTAACATCCTCTAATCCATAGGCCACAGCCACTCCAGATAACATCTTCATGCCTGCTGTGGACAGCCCACACTTATTACCTGGGATATAATCATCTCCCATCTCTTTTTGCCTCTCCCTCTGGCTACACACAGGAGCACCTGTCAATCAAAGTGGCCACTAATGCAATCCATATGAGACCCAACAAGCGAGGAATTCTGGAAATCCCATATTCTGCCCTTTTATTTACCCTCCTGATAGGTAGACAAATTTCCTTATTGACATGAGTAATGTGGTGATCGTGGGCAGAGGAAGTTTCTTTTTTTTCACAGAACTAATACTGTTCACTTCAAGTAGTAGTGATGGGGCAATAGATAGTGAAGCATGATGTTATAGATCTGCGGGGTCTGGTAGAGACTTCTTGTTTTGAAATAATTAAATGTGATCTCTCGTGCCCTTGATCCTGGGGGGTAAAGGAACACAAGCAGGTGAAATGAACCACATAATTGAAAAATCCAGAGTGCAATCCAAAACTAAGTGGTCTTCTGAAACCATACCACGGTGGGCACAACAAATTTAATAAATAACTGCTGGGCACTCCAGGGGGGTTTAGGGGGGTCTCTGCTGTCCCGTCAAAGGGGCCCAATGTTTCCAGGGATCGCAGAGCGTCCGCCGGGAGCGGAGGTGACACCGAGTGTGTTGTCAAGCGTAAATCCCGATGCAGAAGGCCCTTGCGAGATGGGTGTCCATATATCAAAGGTCTCACTGACTTGGGCTGCCATTTGATCTCCGCTCAGGAAATTCAAAATTCCAGGCAGATGAGGGGTGAAACTGAGAGGCCCTTAAGCCCAGCTTGTGCTAGTGATTAGGGGCAGCTGTTTCGATTCACATTTCGAAGGACTTGAACTCTGCAACCTGCCGCATTTTTACATGGCTGACTGGGGCTCGGACAGACCAGTGAGAAAGGCAGTGGCCATGGCCGTGGTAGCCTAAGGCCAAGAGGGGAAGGTAGGGGGGTCATGAATAATATGATAAAAGGTATGTATTCATCTAGATCATGTCATGTTTTCATTTTTCTTTATTTTGCATAATAACAAAGTATTTTTTTAATTATTCAACATATTCTATAGATAGCAGTTTGCTATCTTTGATGATTTTTATTTTGTGATTTTAGATCCCTCATCAGTCTATTTTCTATTGTAATTTAAGGAAAAAGTTTGGATAATTCCTGCTTCATGACCATGCAGTCAAAATATGACAATGGCAGTTGTCATGTTTAAAGCTGCATTGAGAGTATAAAACTTTCATCCATAATTATACATTCATCATTAATTCTGTGCTTCCATTATTTCATTTATGAAAAAAAAAACATCAATATATCACACTGCTTTACTATGTAACAGCAAAATCGTCTGTACATGGAGGCTTCTCTTTCATGCATGTTAACATATCTGGCGTTATTCCAAGATGACCACAACATCATACTATGAAACACGTCCCTCTGGTAGTACAAGTCATTAGCCATGGGAAAACAGAGGTAGTGACACTGGGTCATTGTCTTTGGCGAATCGACTGAGTGAAAGGACATGAAATGTGAAGGACGAAATAGATGAAGGATGCAAAGGACAGACGCAGAAAAGAGTAGAGTGATAAAATGCAGGACATTGAGTTAAAGAGATAAGGAGAGGTGTGTGACAGACACAGGGAGAATGAGGGAACGGGCGCAGAGTGGTGCAGGCACATAAACGATTAGTCCCAAACATGAGCTGACAGCTGGATGCCTGACCTTGGCTGGATGTGAGCACAACAACCCCCAGCGTTCATTTACATCCTTTCCATGCCAAGTCATTTAGACACAATTCTCATTCCAGTGAGAAGGAGGAGGAAAAGAAGGGAACCTCAGGTCAACCATTCCTAAAAGACCTCAACCATACAGCCAAGTTTAGAGGTGTGGTTTAGAATGAGGTGCCGTTGGCATTATAGACAACCTTCACACCCCTCTGAGTCCTTTTGGGCAGATTGACACATTCACATTCAGAGTCATATTACTAAGTGTCAATGATGGGATGCTTAGAGGTGTTAGTGAGGAGAGTCGAGGCCCCCTATTTTACTGATGTAAGTTGGGGAGATGCCCTGCTTATTAGACATGATCTATCTGTTCTTAAACAGGCTTGGAGGTCATATAACTGTTGTGGTCTGGGTCAGGGGTGAGCAGCTGACATGTCAATCGGTGGATGACCATACTAACTGACAGGGGTATAACATCAGTATAACTGTATTTTTAACAATTCAGTTGATATGGGCCAGGATCACGGCGAAATCCACCAAACAAACAAATGTAAATAAATCCACCAGAAAGTAACAAGACACCAAATAGATGCCATTACACAATTCTGTCAACATTTTCTCCAAGTGACCTTTCAGTCCTCTTTAACCTCTTGAACTCCATTCTGCACCTACCTGTAGATAATCCTAGCCTAATGATTCTCTTATCACGAAGCAACAAGAGGGGCCAGTGAACCCTTGACCTGCATCAGATATCGAGTAAGTGATTGTTTGAGGACACTTGTTTGAGAATACATTGAATGATCTAAGGCTCGTCACTCACATGAGATGACACGAGGTAGCCTCAGGACTGCCCTGACCTTAAAACCTAAAGGTGGTAAGTGGTTCAGTAAGGGGAAAACAAACTCAAAATATTTGCATCTATTTCACTCAAAACCTAATTTTTTTGTTGAATTGCAATTATTGGATGATATGAAACAAAAGGTGTTAGGTTAACAGTGGTATTCTAAATTTGAACATACAGCCTCTATTTGAAAACCCATGAAAACAAGGAAGCGACACTTAATTAGATCAGCCATTCGGGCCCTGTGATCCCTGCTTTCCCATTCACCCGAGTGAGAGGAACCCTGTGCCAGGCCTTTCTGCCACCCTTATGTGCTGTGGGCCGTGCCCTGGATTTATGGCACATTTCACACTCCACCACCATGCAGAGAGTCAGTGATCTGGACCTAGCACTGGGGCGTTAATTGGTCAACCTCTTGCCAATAAGCAAGACAAATAACTCATGACTGCCTGGGCTCTCCTGAGGTATTGTAGATAACATCCCTAATTTCTGAGGATTGTGTTTACCAGTGTATGCATTTTACTTTGTGTGTGCGCTTGAGAGTGAATGCACTTGAGTGGGCAGGTGAGAGGGTATTCCCAACCACCAGGAAATGAGAAGTGTTTCAGGTATTATCATTGCCATACTCCCATCCTTTGGTGCCAAAATTAGGCTCACATCTGACTGAGAACAGCAGAGCAAAGTGCTCTGTGTGTGTGTGTGTGTGTGTGTGTGTGTGTGTGTATGTGTATGTGTGTGTGTGTGTGTGTGTGTGTGTGTGTGTGTGTGTGTGTGTGTGTGTGTGTGTGTGTGTGTGTGTGTGTGTGTGTGTGTGTGTGTGTGTGTGTGTGTGTGTGTGTGTGAGTGTGTTGTTGGTCAGTCAGCCTGTTTCTGCAACTGTGTTCCACACTGAAGTACAGATGTGTGGGATGTTGTGGAGCAAAGAGAAAAGTAGAAAAGGTGTTTAAAACTCTGCACTGACAGGATGAGCATGTCAGAGTGATACTACAGATACACTGTGGTACAGTGTTCTCTTCACCAAGTAGTGGACTTACTCTAGTTAGTACAAGTGCAAAACAGGTTTTGCGTAATAAACCCTGACTTGCTTCTGCATGTTGTTTTCCACCTCTTTATGCTTCTCGCTCTCTGCTGTGTCCATTTTCATTATATTCAACATAAACAAGGAGAACTCATTTCACGCCAGGTAAGGAAATGTGACCTTTCTGCTGAGATGAACAGTGCACTGGTGTGTGTGTGGGGGTGTGTGTGTGTGTTATTACCCCATGCTAATTTAAAAGTATATCATCAGCTAATATATTGCACATTGCCACATTTATTTGCTTCTTCAGATGCCACGACAACATGTAATTACACCACACTGTGTCACAATACATACACACTGTCATTCTGTCAATTATTACAGTGTGGACAGCATGTAGACATTTTCTGAGCTTGGTTAACCCCAAATGTTAGCAGCTAACACAGTGCAGCACATCAAGCATAAGGTCTAATACACTAACTCAGCCCAGTCTTGTGGCTCTGAAATTGCTCAAACTTTATTGTGTTAAGCCTAATTATTTTTAATGTGCTGTGTTGTAAACTATTACTTTAGGAAGACCCTGTTCTAATCACCCATGGGCTTGTTTATATAAACTGCTAAATTGGTTAACGACACTGAGTCTCCTGCTCTCTTATTCATTTTGTCCGGGCCCAGTCAAAGAGTGTTTGTGCAGTTGCAGATGGGCAGTAAATCAAACTCACTGTAGCATTAAAGCACAGCCAAGACTCCGGCTTTTGTTTCCAATTGAGACTATGTATGCATTTGACCCTGAACGAATGAACCACACTCCACTTCAAAAGGGGTTGCCACTGAAGTTGATTTTACAATCACAGAATGTACATCATTCGATAGCCTGACGAAGCAACAGTTTAACTCAAACAAGCAACATATGTTAAGGTTTTTTATTTCTGCAAATGTTTGTGTGTGTTGCATGTGTACGCACCCTTATAAATGTACTATGTATGTGTGTGTCTGGTGTGTGTGTGTATATTTTGAGTCTTAGGGAGACACAGGATAAACTACAAGTGAATCTAAAAATGTATCCTTTGTCTTGTTCTGGCAGCCTGACTGCTTCTCCATTGACACCAATGTAGCGGTGACAAAAAGAGCCATTGATATAATCTTCGACCATGACAGGCATTAAAGGGTCTAATTCTGCCCGCTTCTGTATTAAGCAACTCTAAAGCTGATTTCAATTGCCAGCTCCTCAGTGGGGGGGGGGGGGGGGGGGGGGGGGTTCAGGCAGAATCTAGCTGGCAGGCAGAGTAGAGCACCCACCCTCAGCCCAGAGCCTGTAAACTCAGATTAGGGGGTGGATCAAAGCCTGGATTTAATCTGGGCCACTGGGCAAGGGCGGGGATTATGGCACTGTGGCACTGTGTGGCACTGAGGTTTGCCCTCACCACACACACGTGGATGTGTGCGTGAAAATGCACACATTGAACCTATTCATGAGAAAGTGAACATGCGTGTGTGCACAAAAACACACATACCGTATATGCTACTTTGAATTTGTTTAAAAAAACCAACGAGGTGATCAAAGTTTAAACCCCAATCCATCTTTCGTGAGATTAGCCACAGGCAATAAACAGGCACTAGGCGACTGTGACATTGAAGGAAGAGGTGTAAAAGGCGAAGAAGGGCTTAGAAATGAATGTAAAGGTTTGACAAAAGGCAAAAAGCTCCATAACCTCCACTCTCCACCCACGACTCTATACAATCCCCCAAAACACTCAACTTGACACACAAACTCTTTCTAACACAATCGTTTAAACTGAAACAGTCAAAAACCTGTACAGCAGTTTCACAGTACAACTTTGAAAATAAGGATAAGGAACCAATATAGATCTTCAGAGCTGCCTTACAAACTTGTCCCCCTTCTACACGACCTGAGCATTAATTTTCCCAGTGTGTAATTCTAGCCTGTACACCCTTGCTGCCAGTAGGCCTTCCTCATAAACAATTAATCCACCGTAAACTTCCATTTATGACACTAAGGGCGTTCACTCTCCCATTTTTAGACTTCTTTTGGTCAACCTTGCTAATCAGCTTTTTGAATACATTAATTTGATTGTGATGCTTTAAATTGGATAATTTGCCTTTGTGGGCTTAGAGCAATGCACCTGATACACTGTGTAATTACTAGTTGGCCACATAGTCACAGTAAACATAAGCATGGCAACACAATTTGCAAAATAAGTAATTTATACTGTATAGATCATTCTGTGAAATGCAAAAAATATAATAAGAGTGTAAGAGATTTGTACATCTTAATATAACATTAAGTATGGAACAATGGTTTTTCTTCTGTCTAACGTAAGACCTCCCCTTGTTAGAGGTGAACTTCACAAGTTGTTTTGATCGCTGAGTCAGTTTGTAATGTGCCTTTAGGGTGTATCTGCATTCAGCCTTCCCCCAAATCTACCCACGTACCCCTAAGGCAAAGCTCTGAATGTCTTTAAAGGAGTAGTAGGAAGACGTGCCAGTGTAAGTGCAGCGTGCTGACTTTTTTTCAGCCCTCCTCAACTTCTCCCCCTCCTGTCTCTTGCCTCTCTCTGTCTCTCCTTCTCACATGCACACCACATACATAGTACATATGCGCACACAAAGTGAATGACTCTTGTACATAAAAGCGGACCCTTGCTTTGCTGGTTTTACTTGATTAAAGTCAGAGCATTTGGGTCTTGGCTATGTTCTGTCTGGGACAAAGAGCAATATTTGTGGGGTCCGTTCTCCCTCAAAGGCTCTCTTGTCAGAGGAGGCCCAGAGAGAGCACTGGGGGGAGCACAAACCAGCTAAAGGCCAGGCCATTTATCATAGTCCACCAAATGAAAGAAGCCAAATGTCTCTTTCTTCCTCCCATCTCTTTCTCTCTTCCCATTTCTCCCTCTTGGCCCTCTCTTTTTTTCCCACTCTCCTTCCCCTCATCTTCTTTGCTCCCCTTTGTCCAAATCCAGTGGGAGTAGGGTAATAACAGTTCGCTGGCGTTGCTTGTAACAGCGTGGAGATTGAAGGAGCTGTTTGGAACTGGGCCCCTCTCACGCTGGGGCCCTGGCGCTTTTTTTTGTGTGTCGCGGGGTGATTTGTCAGGCTGTGGTGGCAGAAGTCGAGCCCCTGAGGTTGAAAGGCTATGACCCCAGGAGTGCTGTGTGTGTGTTTGTGTGTGAGCGCTGGAGACCCGCCCAGAGCTCAGGCCATAATAGACCTGAGCCCCAAAGAATGGGCATCCAGGCTGGAACAGGGGACCACAAAGGCCTCATCTGCATACTTCAGGTAGACACACTGTGATAGGAACTGACAGGGGCGTGACAGACTCAATGGTGGTGGGGTACTGTGGAGGGGAGAGACTCTGTGTGAGTGTGTTTCTGAGTGAGTGTGTGAGAGAAGATATGGGAACGTTCACCACTTGCCTCCACTCTTTCTGGCCCTGACTGGGAAAAATCAATAACAACTAATCTCTCCCAACATAATAAAAAAACAAAACAGTAAACAATGGCTTTGTTTACCCATCTGTGTGTATGCCCCCTCTGCGCCTTTGTGTAGGCTACGAACGGGGCAGAGGGCACACACACACACACACACACACACACACACACACACACACACACACACACACACACACACACACACACACACACACACACACACACACACAGATACAAAAAGGCAGACAGATGACACATTGGGCTAGATCCTAGCCATGCTTCCCTCCTTCTTTGCCTTTCTCTCCCAGCCTCTCCCTTTGTCATTAAAGAAGGAAACACTTTCTCACTCGGTTTGTTTGTTTACTGGTTCCCACCTCTCTTTGGGGAGTTAGGAACAGAAACAGAATTCGTTCTCAGCTGGCCGCCTGCCTTGTCCCTGAACACACCCCACTTCTCTTTTTCTTCCTCCTCCTCTCTCTCTCTCAGCATCCCCTCAGCATGGATGAGTAGATTACATATGCTTCCTTTCTGAATGAGTTCACTCGTAAATAATGGATTGATTTATTGTGTGTTTGTAGAACTCTCAAGGATTTTTTTTTCTGTCAGACTGTCACTGTGGTGGTTTAGTTTGTCTCAGAGGGAGAGTTAAGGTAGGGCTAGATAAGCGTGCAGAGAAAGGGTATAGGGAGAGAGATCTTTGTGAGTGCATATGCAATGTGTGCATACATGTGTGATGACGCACACAATAAAGAAACCTGATGAGTTGATTCATAAATTCAGTTTTCCGAACTTCTGAAGCATACTGTATGAACCTTAATCCAAATGCTTGGTTGAGTCATCAAACTCTTTCTCCCTTTCCAAAAAATCAGCAGCATTGGAAGCAGATGCTGTCTTCTATAAATATAGGACCATAGGATGGAGGAGGAAGGCCTCCCCACACTGTCCTTCAGAAAACTATCTGGAAACATTTATGATCCTCCAACACAAGATAGAAAAACAGCAACCGAAGGAGAAATCAGGATGAGAAAATATAAGAAACAGTAATGAGCTGGAAGACAAATTTAGGGAGAAAAAAACATATGAGAAAAAACTAAACAAAAACAGAGGCGGAGAGGGGGAAATATTTTCTGTCCAGTACAGGAATGCTGTAGTGCTGCCAGGTTGGCCAAAGGCTAAGTGACAGCGAGCCTCCCAGTTCCTGGTCTAAGGTCACACACTGCTGTGTAGCTTAGTCTGTGACAGGGCCTGGATGTACTCAGAGAATGGACTGCAGCCAAGGCTAAAGTCGATGCAATTATGAAGCAATTACTGTAATGATCTTCAGTGAAACCTGCTATGGCATTGTTAAGGCAGGAACAAAAGGATGGGCACTTCCAATTGTTCAACAAAATGTACTCTTTTCAGATAACACAGGACAAGAAGAAGGGGGAGGAAGGAGGGAGGGAAAATGACAGAAAAAGAGAAACTGGGGGGGGGATGATGGAGTTAGGGCTGAGAAGAGGACAGAGCTGTGACTTGTTCTTTAATTTTGTCTGTTGTAATCCATGTTTGTGTATATGTGTGGGTAACCAGGCAGACAACGACTTTGATACAGTATTTAGCAAGAGGAACAGAAGGGTCTAGAAAAGGAGAAGGGGGCGTGGGGGGTTATTGGAAGATGAATGGCCTCTAAGATAAATGCATGCAGACCAGAGCGGGCTGACCCCCACTCTTTACCACCCCAACACCATGACATCAGAACAGAAGGGGAAAACATCTCCTCTTTGTGGAAGAGCCTAATTTAATTTGTACCTTCCAACGAGGGGTAAATATGTTTGAACTGTCTCGCTGAGCCCGCGGTGGCCCGATCAGGTTCTCACGGGAAACTGCTCGGAGCAGGATATCAAGCCTGCTGCATCACAACTTCACTTTCTAAACTAATCTAATTTCTGGGCTCTTCTTTTCTTTCACTCCCCTCCCTTGCTCCATCTGTTCCTATGCTCCTCTCCTCTCGCGAGGCTGTCACTCCCTGCTGTCCGTGCTTCGTGTCATTCCGGCTCCTGGCGTTCCCCGGGGATGATCCCTGTGACCTTCTCCCTGTCTTACTGGAATTTGACGTCAAAGGTCTTGTTGCTAAGAATGGAGTTTTGTTTAGTAACAAATATGACCCTTTGCCTTTGCCTCTACTCAGTCTCGCGCTAACTCTTTTTCTCACTCTGACTTTATAACTTGTGTATTAATTCTCACACTCTTTCCCTCTTATTTTCTTTCCCTCGTTCCCTCTTTCTCACTCTATCTGTCACTTTCTATCTTTTCTTCCCTCGCATCAATGGCTCTTCCTTTCTCTGCTTCTCTGCCCCCTGGTCTCGCCTCTCGTCTCTCTCTGGCTATCTCATGTATTATTTCAGTCTACAGGGGCTCAGGGTGGAAATGAAATATGGCGGCAAAGCCTCAACGGGCATGCTCATATTCTGTGTAATTACCTCGGGCTGAGGACCGGGGCTTGGCTCAGTATCTATAAATCTGTGTCTCTCACTGGCCCCAGCCGCCTTTTGAAACCCTACCCTGCCGATGCATCATGGTGAGACTCTGACCCATGACCTTTCACACCGCCAGGGCTGCTGGGAGTGACCTGTGACCCTGCGTTGGGCTCTCTCAGAGTCTGCTCAGTCTGACCCCTCCGAGCCTCATGACCTCCCAAGTCACAGCTGTGCCTGATCTGTCCTTAGGGGCCGGAAAGGAACACGTCAAATGGGGTTTTTTTTGGTGCTAGTGTGTGTGGGTGCGCATGTGTGTGCTGATGTCTACGGATGAGAGTGTGGTCTGTGGGAGTGTGGTGTGTGACTGTGTGTATGTGTCTGTATATCCTCACATATCTTCGCCTCATTGCAAGGACCCTCGCAGGGGAGTGTATACATGGAGATAGGTGGGTTACCAAAACAACGTGTCTCTTACAGCCATGGCCGCGGCATGTAGACAGGGTCAGACAATCTATCAATCATACATACAAAGGTCATGGACCCCTAATGGCGGTGTGTCTGTAAGCAATGCTAATGTCATCTGTTTAAAAACATATAGTGATAGATGATTTATTACAATGTATTGATCCATAAGATACATCAAATCCACAATCATGGAAATGGTCTCTGAAATATAAATGTCTGAAGGTATTGAGATTTAATGACACATACAGGCACAGGTCACTTAGTGTCTGCTGTTACTATTATTAGCTGTTCTGATTCTGACCTCAAGGGTGTAGATGGCATTTGAATGCCTTGCTTGCCTTTTGAACTTGTTGAATTTCCATATTCTCATGATTCTCTCTCGCCTCCTCTCCATTTCTTTTCTTATCCTTTCTTATGTACTTATTTCTATTTCTATTTTCACTTTCATTTGCTTATCTGAGATATTGATCTCTCTCCTTCATCTCTTTATTGGCATTTGGAGTAACATGCTTGACCATGGAATCTTCTGCCCTCCTGTCGGTTATAACAAGAGCAGAGGTGCACATGCTGGCCCAAAGAGGAGTATCCTCTTCTTCTCAACCACTTTTCCTCTTCACTTTTCCGTATCTGTCCAGTGAAGAGAATTTTCCTCTCGTTCTACCTTCCCTTTCCTGCCTTCATGCTCCTTGAATGCTCTCTCCCCTCTCCCCCACTTGCCTTCAGAGCCCTGTGTCCGACCAGAGCGGGGCCTCTGTGACCTGCAGCTGTGTTTACTGTCAACACAGACTAGTGTTAGGACAGCTGGGAGAACAAGAGAAGGCCAGACAGAAGAGTGCATGAGCGCACATAGCCTGAGCAGCACATGTGGAACATGCACTTGCACACAAGTGGAAAACATGCACAGACATAACCATGTGCTAGCATAATTAATTTGTACACACCAATTGAGATTGTAAATGAACAATCATGGGTTCATGACTATTCAGAGGCACCCAAAGTAGTGGGTAAAGTAATAAGCAGTGTTTGTGTGGGCATGTGACAGCGTGGCGTCACAGGCATCTTTCCTGTTCCTGTTTTGGAGTAGTGTTGAAGGCATCATGACTCTGGTGACACACCTTAGGAAAGTTATGACCTGCTCAGTTACACTCAACTCAGCAGAATGAATGGGGGTGCCTACTTATGTTTGTTTGCATAGGGAGTGCGTCGGGCTGCCTGCGGGTATGTGGAGAAATGTTAACACCTCAAATCACTCTTTGACACACACACACACACACACACACACACACACACACACACACACACACACACACACACACACACACACACACACGCACATACACAATCAAACAGAACAGTGACAAAATGTTGCAACCCAAATATCCTCTCTCACAATGTTTCCCTTCTTCCTGTACTCCAGCTGATTCAGTGGGACAGACCATGGTTCACACACTCTGCATCCTGTCCTGCACTGACACACACACACACACACACGCAAACACACACACACGCACAAACACTTCATACCAGTACTGTAATATTTTTCCTTGGGATTTAAGCTTTCATGGGAGCCTGCAAACCCCACCATAGTTGTGGTATGACTCTCCCCATGTGTCCTGTCAGGCCTGGGAGAGAGGAAGCTCCATCAGTTTGCATCACAGGGGAAATTCCCCTTGCTCCACTTCGAATGCCATATCATCACACAAAAATAACCTTTAACCGGACACAAGGATGATACCATTAATGATTTTACATCATTAATGGTATCATCCTTGTGACATTAAAAGATATTCACATCAATACCACAGAGTGACAATGAGTGCTGAGTGGAATTTCTCCTGATAGCATACCATCCTCATCTGTATCGTATATCCATGTGACTGATCAAAGCAAGATGCTCCACTCTTAAAAAGGTATTGACACTTCCTCATTGATATTGACACAACTTATCAGGCATCAAGGAGGCCATCCTGAGAGGATATTGACATCCCGCTTTTAGTCCCATTGATGCATTGTCGCATAGGCTGACGACCCCTCCACACTTTCCCTTGTTCACTTCAGACATACTGTATATCCAACTTGGCAGCAGAGAGCAATAGATAAGTGAACTTACATGCTCCCCCGTCACCTGTGAGCCAGACCACTTGTGTTTTTTTCACTCCTTTTCTATGCATCTATACTCTCTCCATCTCTCTCCCTATGGTATGGTTTCCATGGAAACAGAGCTTCTGGAAAAAAAAAATACTGTATCGAGAGTGAGTTATTTTTTCTTCCAATTTCTCTCTCTCTCTTATGTTCTCCCTTTCTGTCTCTCTCTCCCTCCCTCGTTCACTGAAAGTCAAGCAGTGTGTGGAGCGATCAATATCATTAATCAACACAACTCAACAGCACTCAGCTCTGCGGGGAGAGATGAAGAGGCACGGGGGAATGTCAACATGCCGGCCTGGAGTAGTCTTAACCAATGATACATATCACACATCACATGGATGAGAGCAGGGGCAAGGAATGAGAGACAGAGAGGGACTGAAGAGGCAGACGGAGAGAGACAGATAACTGAGGAATAGAAGTATGCTTTCTAGGAAGACGTGGAAGGGAGGGAGCAAGCGAGCGAAAGAAAAAGAGAGATGCAGGTGGAGAGATAGAGGAGTTATTACTTGGTTGTCACCTATGGTCTAAAATCCCATATGACATCAGCAGTGTAGTGGTGACGGAGGTGGAACGTTCATTTATCTGACTCACTGTGAGATATGAGTACAGTCAATAAGTACAGTCACTATTACACCATCTACTGGAGCTGCTACCAGCTGCTGAAACAAATGCCTTCTCATCAATGTCCACTGATCAAACCACTGACATTAATGGTATGTATTATAAAGAAGCAAAATCACCTGATGTGGTGAACATGCCAAACTTAAAACACAAGAAATAACAGCACAATGAGTTTAATGCCAACTGTCAACTGTCACTTTTCAACTACGACTAAAGTCAAATGAGTTTATAATGGATACCGTAGTAGAAAACAAAACTGTTAAATATTTAATATACAATGGGGCACTGATGGGATCTTCACAATCAAATGTCAGAATTAAAAGCGCTTGGTTAAGGTAAGGTCAGGTAAAGGTGTGATAAGTGATATACAGTGACAACATGGAACAAATATGGGTGAAGTCACATGACCGTAACCCTAACCCAAAATCAACCAAAATCTCAGCAACGTACCAAATTCTTGGGGTTCTACTATTGAGTAGGGCTGAAACTACCAATTGTTTTCATTTTCAACGAATCTGACAATTATTTTAATAATTTAATATAAATCGTTTGGTTAATAAAATGTCTGAAAATGGTGAGAAATGCCCTTCACAATTTCCCACAGCTCATGTTGACACATTCAAAGTCACCCTCCACTAAAAATGTGTTTTGCTTATTACTTCACTTGGATGTTTGAGCTCCAAATTTTGCAGAATGATGTATGTGTAGAGTTTGACACTCAAAGGCTTTTTTTCTCATTCATCTGTTGAAGGTGGAAAGTTTCTCTTTGCTCATCTTAAAGGCAGAAAGAGTAGGATTTGTCGGTTGTGGTTTGTTAACACAACTTTGAAAGTTGGTCCCTCCTCCCCAGATCAACGACACCAGAGGCACTATGCTGCAGTGCAGCACTACCTCGCTAAGCTAGAGTCCCATCCTCACCCTGCATGCTGTTATTGGCTGGTGGCTACACACCCATGGCCCAAAGGTTGATGCTCAGGAACTCTGAACACAGTAATATAAGATAATACAGGCAGAGGGCAGGGTATCTGCAAATACAGACGTCACCACACACTTCTAGTGGGTCATAATTGGGAGGGATTCTTTTTTGGATAAATTACACTTTCTGTTTTTTCAGGAAATCCAACTCATTCTGCCTTTATATCTGAGTTAAAGGTGTGCAGATACAAGCATAATTTGTGACATCACAACTTGTTGAGCCAATTTTGCACCACTATGCAATTTAAATGAGTGTGATGCGGAGAATTGTCACCTCCAGTGCACATAACATACATTGAGAATGGACTTTCCAATGAAGTACGAGACAATTAAATGAAATGAGAGATATTTGCATATTCATCTCTAACCCTAACCCTAACCCAATAATCCCACTAAAAATTCCAATAATGGAGAAGAAGATGCAAGTTAAAGGATTTCTATCTCTGTAACATCAGTATCAGACTAATTTAGTATTTCTTAAAACATGTCTGAAGGGTATCTTTAAATTGCTAGTTTTGTCAGACCAACTTTCCAAAACTCAAAGATATTCAGTTTACTTACTAATAGAAAACTAAGAAAACCAGCACATATTTATAGCTGAGAAGTTGGAACCTGTGATTTCATGGCATTTTGCTTTATCTAACACAATACCACCCCAAATACAACTTAACCCACTAGGAAATACCTAGACATTATCTATGTGTTAATATACACAAACTTAAATCTAGAATTAGCAGCAATGAAGGTCAAACCGATCACACTGCAGTTCTTTTTCATTCAAAAATAGCTACATTTGTTTCCATTTGAGAGACAATTATGGCACCTATTGATTTTATTTATCAATGTTGTACTCTCCCCACTTGTAGACTCTGCTGGGCACACTCGTTTCATACATCTCACTCCCATTTCTTAACACAACAGTATCTGGTAAAGAGGCACCGTATCACAGATTGATTATGCAAATGTGGACAGTAAAAAGAGTGAAAACTTCATATGCTAGACAGTAATGCAATAAGTATATTCTTTCTGTCTTTGTACTGTTTTATATTGTTTCAGAAATACTAAAATAACAGATTAATGTTTTATTGTGTGGAAAATATATGTATTGCTAAAATATGATGTAAACTTTACATTGTTAAGAAAGGGAAACTAGTTGATGTTGTGGGGCATTACACTGTTCCATGTTCCTAATTTAAATGAAATGATAACACCTTATTTTCCCTGTGAGCCTAAGTCCTGTCTCAAAGTGTCAGGTCCTAATGATGGCAGAATTATAGAGGCAGAAGGAGATATGGCTCATAAAAGAAAGACGAAGCTCTTACAGTCATTCTCACCCAGTCAGCTTTAATATTGCTTTTCCTCTACAACTTTTCACTGACAAGTACCCATGATAAATACTCTTGAGAAGAAATGACGTGATATGAGTTATAATGGTTGTGAGTAAAACAGGATCATGTTAAAAAAACTGACAGATTCATCAATATGCCGTATTGAGTCAGGGAGGCCATTCATACAGTCAAAATAAAGAAGAGTCAAATGTGATTTCTTGCTCGTTGCTTACACACCCACTCACTCGCTCCCTCATTATCTCTCTTTCCTTCATTCCCTCTTTGCAGTTATTTTACTTACTGAATAACTTATCCCTCACTGTATCTCTACCTCTCTTGCTTCTCCTCCCTCTCGGAGTGTAGGAGAGATAACTATGGTGGAGTTGACAGCGGTAGTGGTCCTGTACTGTGGGCCCAGGGTGGGAGGTGAGTGGGAGGCTTGGTTTAGCATGTCAGCCATGCTGTTGCCAGCTCAACTTAAAAAAACCCCAACAACAACAAAAAAAAAAACTCAGCTCTGCCCTAGAGTTGCGCTAAACAATTTCAACAACTTCGAGGTAAAAGTTGATTTTCTCTCTTCAGTTGTGTAATGGCTCCAAGCCAAGAATGACTCCATGCAATTTACTTTTTCCTTTCTAGCTGATTAATTTTCTTGAATGTCCATATTATAAGGTTCAGAAGAGTTAAAGGAACATATTGTAAATGATTCATTTTAGAATTAATAGAAAAGAAAAAAAAGGACATTATTTTTTTCTATACAATAAGAAGTAAGCTACTATAATGAACAAATAGTTTCAAATACATCTGATTAATATTCTGCATTTCATAGTAACCTCTCAGAAGGCAAGGCCAGGAATGTGATGTCAGCATTGCTGTGTGAATCGCTGGCTCTTTAACTCAAAGCCGAGCGTTCAGATCTGTGGGATTGGGTTGTGCACGGTACACATGCTCCAAGGGAGCACAGCACACCCAGGCAGATTTAGAGACTTGTTTGTTTATTTCCTATAAGTGTGCGAGACAGAATGCTTGCCCGCATTAATATTCAGCATCAACTCATACACAACAAGGGGAGGAAAAGATAGAGAGCAGGAGAGAGAGAGAGAGAGAGAGAGAGAGAGAGAGAGAGAGAGAGAGAGAGAGAGAACGAGAGAGAGAGATGGAGGTATGGAGACGGACCTCCTTGCGCTGTTGCTCCGTGAGGAGGCAGATTATTTAAAGACTGATTGAGACGCCAACGTCAGACGGATTGGGAGCGTGAAGGCAATCAGCGAACAGATAAGGAGCTGTTACCTGAAGACGCAGCACTGTGCTGGCTGGTTGGGTAGTCCTCCCTGCACTGTCTGATAACAGCCTACTTTTAATGACCAGTGAAAGCTGGCAGGAGACGGACACTAAACAGATCAACCTCTCCTCCCCTCCGGCTGTGCCTGGCTCTGCTCACTAGATATACTAAACCCCCTCCTCTCATTCCATCCATCCATTCCTCTTGTAGTCTATCTCTCCATCCTGCCATTCCACCATCCACCTATACCTCGAGCAATGCTAAAAGCAATACTGCCAAACCTATACTGCAGCCAAGAGCTATAACACATGTAAATACATGCAACAAGAAGGTATATATCAGTGTGTACATAAGATATATCCGCAAGCAGAGTGAATAGTGAAACAATACTCATATATATATTCTTCAGAGATGCTTCTTTATAATCCATGTAACCATTAGACATATGGAAATCATTAAACGAGACAAGCACACACGCACTTAATACACACAATAATTCACACAAAAAGCATTCTCTTAAACCTCTTCACTTTAAAAGTAGGCACTTCTTGCGCCTGCTCCGTCTTGGTGGATTACAATTAGCCAGGGATTCTCCTGCAGGGCATAAATGTGTTGCTTTCAGATACAGGGATCCATTTGACTCTAATGTAATTATTGTACGGAGGCTTCTGGTGCCCTCGTCAGCCACAGATTAAGGGCGCTCTCGCCCACCACTTGCTCTCACCTTTGGCTCCTTAGCTGAAACCATGCTAAGCAGTCTTACTCATTCTCCCCCTCTCTCTCACTCCATCTCCTACCAAACTGTCTTCCAATAACATAACCCTCCCCAACGCCTCTGCCTTTGTCTATTTGTCTCAGCCTCCAGGCCAAGTAAGCTGATAGGCTGTCAGGGGTCAGCTGGCTGTGAGTGATTGGCTTAATGGGCAAGGCCAGAGCCTCTGCCTGGGAGCCAATAACAGCAGCCAGACCTGTACCCCCTTGTTGACCTCCGCTAGCCCACAGCAATGGTGACACGCCTCTGCAAACACAGCCTGGGGTGGGAGCACCGGGTAGCTTCCAACAGGGGTCCCCCCCCACAAACACACACATACACACAAAAACACACACCCTAATGTACAACCACTCGTGTAAAATCTCACACACACACACACACACACACACACACACACACACACACACACACACACACACACACACACACACACACACACACACACACACACACACACACACACACACACACACACACACACAATCTCTATGAGATTATACATCTGGCTGCCAAGTGAGGATCCCTCACATCTCTGCCACCTTTTCAGTTTCCTTTTCTCTGTGTCTTTATCCCTCTCTTTTTTTCATTCCTTCTGTCTTATTCTTTCTCTGCCCATCGCCCCCTCATCCTAACTCTGGCTTTGTGAAACACAGTTCTGACATCAAAGTGGCAGAAATATTAATCCTAGCACAAGTATCTGCTCTGAGTGTAGGGATCAAGAACCAGGTCGAGGATAGGTGGAGGGGGAGAGCCACAGGGGGAGAGAAGGGGTGGGCATGGCAGAGAGACAGAAAAATTAAAATGGATAGGGGATGTATGATAAAGTAGAATATTTTTACAACAATTATGGTTCATTCATCTCTGAGTATAATAGAGGTCTCACACACTATGGCCTTTTGCCTTGCAATTAGCATAATCGTAAATCAGGTCACCATAAAAATGTGTTTAACACGTGATTTTTGACTTGATGGACAAAACACTGGAAACAAACAACGTGTAGACATAAAAAAGAGAAAACAATGAATTGTTGTGTCTTGATGAAATACCTTTATATGGAAAGATGCCTGGTTGAATGTAAAAAGTTAGTTCTGTCACTCCCTTTGTGTGGCATCAGGGATTTTGATTTAGATCCTTAACAGCTTTTATGTTAAATCAATGCAGTTTTTTCACTTTGTAAATTCCTCTCTCCTTCATTTTGCATTTACCTCCCCACCTTGTGTCATGTCAAAATACAAGTCTGGTATTGCACAAGAAAAAAAGAAACTAAGGTAGAAAAAAGAAAAAGAAAGTAGCATATTATTTTCATCCCCAGACACTTAACTTGTCTTTGAAAAGAGTCATTTCCCAATTGTGTGAGATAATGAGACACAGAAGGGTAATGACTATGGTGACACCTGTGTACCTGTGTATCTGTCTATACAATCACACATAGCATTTAGCCGACTTTAGTCCTCTTTAAATGGCTAAAACAAACATGGACTTGCATTCCATGGGTAAAGAGACAGTGTAGGTGTTAATGAGCGCAGACATGTGGAATGACAGAACAGGGTCCATTCAAGCAAACATTTTTGATGCGGCACAATATATGATCTGTAAGTGTATAAGCAAATAGTAAGCATCCAAATTCTAACCAACTTTCCTATCCATCTGTGATTTGCATGAGCTGTCAGTAAGCACTGACGTTCATTAAACTAAACATGAAGTAATACCACACTTAACCCCAGGGAAAACACATGGTTACCCATTGTGCAGGGAAAGGCATTACAGTGAGTGTCAGAGTAATATCGGTACCCCCCACTTTCTCTCTTCAGGACTGACCTTGTGTAAACACTGGAGGAATGGGTAATGATCCTCAGATGTGGTCTAATTGCAGTCTTTGCGGCTGTGTGCGCGCGTGTATGTCCGTCCCCTGTTTGGAAAGTGCTGGGTTGTGCACTGACAGGCGCTAATGTGTACAAACCAGTAGAAAGGTGATGAGGGTCGAGCACTGCAATGCACACACAGTACAGATAGCCCATAGAAAAACTCTTATGCAATTTTGATGATCTTGTGGGTTAAAAAAAAAAAAAAAGGTTTTATAAAAGTCTATTTTATAAAACCAATAAGAATAACAATAAGTGTCAGTAAGTACAAATATTCTTTTAGTGAGCATTATTAACATTTTTGAAATGCATAAATCTTATAAATAGTGGTCTGCCATTTGGAATACATGAATTTCTAAAGTATATTCAAAATATGTAGCGCAATAAATAGATATGTAATAAAAAATGTACATCTGGTCTGTTTTCCACTGAGTTTGAACAGAAATCAATCAATCAATCAATCTTTATTTCTATAGAGCCAAATCACAACAAAGGTCGTCTCAAAGCACTTTACGCACAGAGCATAGAGAGAAATTAAATTAAACATTTCAAAAACAAATTAGTGGAAATTTATAATGAAAATATTTTAATTTCATAAGTTGTTAATATTCAGCTCATCTCTCTGTTCGGACTGTGAACCTGAACCACCAAATATATTTTGTTCTTTGTTGTGTGTCTTCTTCTTAAACATTTGCTGTATTGTTTATTGTCTCTTCATCAAAACACAGTGACATTAACCATCCTCACTCACATGCCTTCACCTGTCTGTGCCCACTGGAACAAAAACAATGGAGTCAACAGTCAAACTGTGACAAGCCAAGGACAGTAAATCAGGTCCACTTTATCCACAATCTTATCCACAGAGTTTTTCACAACAGAGTCACAACCACTCATGGACGTTGCATAATATAGCTCATTTTCCATGCAAATATATGTTATTGATAACAGGAAATATCTCGTTGAATGGGCCAATACAAAAACTCCAGACATGCAACACCACAGCAGCTCATCCACATCAAATTTTTTTTTTTTAATAATTGTCTTTTTATTTTTTAAATTGTTTTGATATTAGCCATAATACTTTCTTTTGTATGTCCAACACATTTTTTTTTAAACAAATCTGACATATTCAGTATATATCCCAGCTCTCATGTATATCTACTTTATATGTGCAAGTGTGTGTGTATCTATTTTAATGCATAATATTATTATTATTATTCCTTGATGCATCTTTCCCACACTGATGCACTATACCATGTAAAATGCCGTGATCCAAACAGGGCTTCTCCTCCACACAAGCGTAATTAATAAAACAAATACAGCTCATTCACTCACAGAGAGGCTAAACACAATTAGCTGTTTTTGTTGGAATTGCTGCACAAGATTAGTTGGACCCATAATAAGTTTACACATCGTGGTGCCAGTGAAGCTGCATTGCATTAAAACCTAAACACAAAACAAAAAGGACAAATAAATCCCTTGTAAGGTAAACAACCAAGTATGATAGAATGGACCAAACAGACTAAATATTATACAAGGTAAACAATGCTTGAAGAGCGCTTAGTTGAAGTTTTGAAATATCTTTAAAATATGTGAGTTCTATAGTTGTTGTATTTGTTTAGTAAAAAGCATGCCTGCTTTGGCATCAATGTGCTGTGTCTGTGTTTGCGTATCATATTATGTGTGCAAACTCACTGATGATGTTTCTCATCAGCCTTCAAAAAACGTTGCCCAAATATGTATCACTAACACACACACATAAAGAAAAACAGAGAAGAAGCAATTATAAAATCAAAAGCATGAAACCATTGCCAACAGTACAACTTCTTACTGACCTTGTTCTATTCCAGACTGGCCAGTATGTTCACATAATAAGATGAACAAGTCTGCACTAGGCTGCAGTGTGCAATAGGCCTGTTCTATGGACTTCTGGACTGAGGAGATGCTTGGATGTGTTGAGAAAGGGGATATACTGTGAGGTGAAAGAAGATGGTTTTGCAAACCTGAAGTTGAGCTTTCTTATTAGGGAATGCTGGTTTGGTGGATAGAGGAGTCAGCTGCAAAAAGAAAAGTAGAGGACTATGACCAGATGAGGCCAAGGCCGAGATGCGGCATGCTCCGCAGTAGACTCAAGACAGAAACACACATGAAAAGCTTGAAAACACATGCATTTAATGCACTCAAACCTACAATCCAATAAATTCTGATGTCTGTCTGTATGTGACAACAATGATTTTAACTTGTTGGAGGTGTTCTATCCAAGCCACAATCCATTGCTCATATAAAAGAGAGAGAGAGACAGAGAGAGAAAGATTAGTCTCTTCTACCCGTTTCACAGTACAAAAAAGGCAATGACATCAACAATATAAAGAACAAGTCTTTGGGGTTTGTATCACAGTTTATGGCATGTCAAAAACAGAGGAAGGAGTACTCTGTGGCCTGTAAACACGATTATCTCATAATGCAGCTCTTTGCTATAAATTTCCAGAGAAAAGTTATGGACTGGGCTCATGAGTGCATGCTTAAATGTGGCCGTATCAAATGCATGGGAATACATTCCCTACTAAGAAATGTGACACAACAGGAAATGGCTTAACAGACTTTTCTTCTGGGCTAGAGGGGCCAATAACTGTCACTTTAGTTTAGGCCCACAGACTCTCGGCTCCCAGTGTCTGGTCAGTCATTTGTAGATGGGAACCTCTGTATTAAAATACTGCTTTGCGATATGGATATGATCATACCAGACGTGGACCACTGCTCTGACTGTGAGCAGGTCCCCTAGAAACCCCACCCTTGGTCTCTGAGTGGCACCTGTGCGAGTGTGAGGGGAAGGTAAGAGGTGCGCAAGGTTAGGAGTATGAGGTATCATAAGAGTTGCTCTGGGTTTTTGGTGCGAGGTAAAGGTTGGGTAAGGTTTGTGGGGTCTCGTGTCCCAAAGCTCTTGCTAGCTCTCTTTACTGGTTTTGGCATTTATTAGGCTTTATGCTGTGCACTTAATCTTTATGGGGATTTACACTATGAACTGACCCAGACTGAATATCAGCCCTGGGAAACAAAATATTACTCCCTTGCTCTTTTACCACCACCACCAATTCTCTATACTGTTTATTCAGTGAAAGTAATATATACATATGGAATATAATGATGTACTGTGGAAAAAATAAACATTCAGTGAAGAGGTAAGTGAAGATATAAGTTAAAAACATGTATAAATATGTCACCACTTAAAGTTACATAACTGCACTCATTTCGGATCACCTAATTTATTTTACTTTAAATTTTATACATAAAAAAAGTTCAGTCTCATTTAAAACAAATGATACTGTCATTAAAAAGCAATTTTCATATTCTAAATTTCATACTCTAAAACAAATGTTTATTAATCCCAAATTAAGTATTCTGGAGTATGTACTTTATTGAAGTCACTTAATTATCTGCATGGTTGCAGGAGCATGCAGTCGTGTATATACTGCATCATGGATTAAGGTTTCGGTAGCCACATGCAGAGATCTCACAATTTTTGTTCCTTCATTGTCATTCTGCTCGGGTGTAAACGTGTGAAAAGCAATGATATGAAAAAGCAAAGCAAAGGAAAAACAAATAGTGGGGATGAGAAGCAGGCGGAAGCCCGTAAAGCCTGGTGACCGGGGTCAACTCTCTCAGATACACATCACTAAGAGGAGCTATAAAAGTTCAAGAGGAGGTGTCTCTGTCGATCCAGAGAAAATAAACCCAAGCCTGACTATACAAGGACATCAGCATGGAACACACGGAGACCCAGTCTGAGTAACAACAACAAGCAACAAGGACAAAATCTACATCAATCATTCAAGGGCAGATACAGTACATCTTACACAGAGGAACACAATTTGTCCATATAGGTTTGTATTCACACACATCTTCAAGCACACACTCGCATAATAACTTTCACTCACTCACCCTCACACATTGGAGAAAAGATGTTTGCACTGGGATTTCAGAGCATGAAGTATCCAGATCCTACTGTATGTTCCTGAGATCTGAGCCATAATGAGAGGTTAACCAGACATTACTTCTCCCTGGTCTATGGGGGATAGACCAGTACACTTCATGCTACACACACACACACACACACACACACACACACACACACACACACACACACACACAAAACCCTGTGCCTGTACATGCAAGCCCAAAAAGTACACATACACATGAACGTTTAAAGCATACGGCCACATCCTTATAGTAAACCGCAGGGACTCCCCCATATAGCCAGCATAAATAACCAACAACACAGGCTGTTCATCATCACTTAATGGTGTATGTACATGCTGGGGGTTTGCCGGAACATGATTGGTCGGTGCATTCATCAATCTGATAGTGATCAGTCCCATATAGGGGAGATTAATCATTAGCTCTACAGGGGCAAATGCATGGCACCGCAGATAGTGATTATTGATGGGTTAATCCCAACTCCATGGCTTTGCATTCAGGCAACAGCCTCGGGGTCTATCATGCTAAAAAAAAATTATCGCTTTCGTATTAAGGTATTAGGATATGTTGGCAATATGCAGAGCAGTAATGCTGCAGTGGGAAAATTAGGCCCATTTTGGTTAATGCACCATATTCATTCACAATATATTAGTGCAGTTACCTGAAGCAGACCACAAATCTGCAATTTACAATACAATATTAGAAGGATTAACACATTTCCTTGTACAGTATATTATGACAGTGTCACCAATGGAAAACTAGAATCCTATCGCCATCTTCTAAGTTTTTCATTTAATCTTTTCTCTCTCCAACCTTCTTCTCCCCCCTCTCTCTCCCTCTCCCTCTCTCTCCTGGAATTGATGTTTTGCAGAAGTGCTTTTAAAAGCCCCAGAGGGTAAATAGTGCTCGAAAAGTAAACAGAAATGAGCTGACCTTGCCAGAGTTTTGGCTCTTGACAGCAGAGCTGCTTTAAGACTTCAAGCAGCAAGGGTCACAACTATAAACAAATCCATTCCAATGCCAGCAATACATACACACAGAGAGAAAGCAAACAAGTTTCTGGCAAAGGAACATAATTAATGAAAACTCCAGAGAGAATGTGAAAGAATAAGAGAGAAGGAAAGAGACAGTGGAAAAAAAGAAAGAGATACGGGGGGGGTCGTCTTCTCATGGCTAAGTAGTGTGACTGGTGAAGAGACACGGGAGGAGGAGATGAAGCAATAACACTGCAGAGAACAGGGTGAAAAATTCCTCACCAGTGTATTTAAAGCTGGATATGAGTCACCTCACCTGGCATCTGTTTTTGTTTCAGCCCAAAGGTTAAAGTTCATGGCTCTTAGGTTCTGAGCAGCCAGGCTTTCATCCAGCACCCAAGAAACCATATCAGCTTTTCATTTATACAGTACTATTCTGGGCATCAAACAGCTCATCATGATGGATTAAATCTTTTTCACTACCTGGCATGTCATATATGGTTTTCACAGAATTTCCTTCAAACCCAGTTTGCACGTGAAATATGTATGTATAGCTTCTCCTTCTGTCCCACCACAGTAGTAGTACTCCAACTTATATGCCTAAGGACAATTACAAAAAGAGGACACCAAAAGTCAATATTTGTTAAGACTTCCTATTAGGGAGTGAAGGTGCAGACCAACAACTAATACTGTTTTTAATTCAACCAGAAATCACTGACCCTTTTGTGCCATGTTTCCCCTGATCCCTTTGGAATTGACCTCAACTCTTGCCCTCCTCTATCCCCAACTGAAAGAGACAGAAAGGAGAGTCAGCATCTAACAGTAAGGTCATAGGGAATATATTGCTGTCCACAGCTCATCTCTGACCTGCTGTACAATCTTTCAAGTTAGGAAAAATACTGACAATTATTAGATCTAAGCTCACTAGTGGAGCAGGAATACCCTAACAGACATAACGTTCTGTAAATGTTTTCTTTTGTATTTGGATACAAATATTATTGTTTTTTTCCTTTTTCCATCTTATATGTAACTAAGAAATAAAAACATGACATGAAACTTGTCAAGTCTAAATATTGAAATATATATATAATTGAAAATATAAAAAATAAACCACAAAAACTGTGAGCAAAGTAGTTGTAGTAAAGCAAAATGTGACCTGTTAAATAATACAACTTCTCCATCTGACTCCTTACATGTTTTACATGTAATGTTACACATAGAACCATGCTTCTTTCTTATGCAGGTGAAAATGTGGGAAGGGAGGTGTTGTGCTGTTCCCAAAAAGAGCTCATGGGTCACACAGTGAGTATGAATGTAGAGTAATTGTTGAGACACTGACAGTGACAAACAAGACTGTCAAACTTGGATGATATATTATGTTCATTTTACTTTGTATTTATAAAAGTGTGAATATTGCATGGCATCTCATCTCCTAACAAATGGAACACATGCACCTTCTTCACTCTCAGATGCACTTCCACCTGTGTTACCATTCCTGGGAGAATCCTCCATTTCCAGTCCTGGGTGTCCTGGTTTGGGGCAGTATACAGAGTGTGGTGTGTGTCTCCTCAGGGCAGTGTTTGTCATGTCAGAGAATCTTGTTATATACTCCATGTTCCTCTGCCCTGTGATAAGTCATCATTATAGCTGGCCAACCTGGCAACCCAGTGATAAGGGAGCCATGTTCAATCACTACACCAGCTAATATTTCAAATTCCATATTGTTTGCCTGCGGTCGAAGTTCCCTCCCTCCAGCCTACGAACACGAACACACACACACACACACACACACACACACACACACACACACACACACACACACACACACACACACACACACACACACACACACACACACACACACACACACAAAAGGTACTTTCTCTATTTCCCTTCTCTTGTCTTTCTGTCTCTCTGTCTGTCTTTCTCATGAGTGAGTGTGTAGATGAGTGGTGTCTGTAACCCTGTTAGAAAAGGAGAAGGTAATGTTAACATAGTGCAGTGCCGCTGTCATAATGTCCTTTACTAAGGAGGAGGAAGAAAGATTATTCACGAGAAGAAAAAAAAAAAAAAAACACTGCTGAAGCTCAACTTCTAAATGTAAACACGAGCGCAGCAGTTAAAGTTATTTCATTCTACGCAACCATAATATGTATGTTCAACAAAACTTAAAGCCATAATAAAATTACGTATAATGTCCATGTAATCACGTAAAAGTGAGTAGTACACAAAAACCAATAAAATAATAAGTTAACATTTTTAAAGGGAAATTAACACAGGCCCCTCAAGGTCTAAGTAATGCAGACTGAGTGAAGTAGCCCACTGCCCTGAACTTAAACTGTGAGGATATGTGACCATGCCCACAGCCCTTATGTAAACACTACTACACACAGGCCTTCCTCTGTTTAGTGGTCTTGAGGCTCCTCTATAAGCAGACTACCAGGAACCACAGGCTTCAGGTGGGGTCTGACCACATCCGAAGGGAGAGCAAGAGGAGCCTGGAGCATCATCCCATCAATGCGGTGTCCTCTAAACTTCTTGTGAGCTCTCTCTCACTCTCATAAAAAAGCTGATGGGTTCGGCCTGCGAAGGCAATGGCTCCTGCGGCTGTGTTTATACAGCTTTAAGAGAAGGCAGTTTAGCAGGTGCATGGCGCTGTAAGTACAACCGCAATCCACCGCTAAGAGGATTAAAAGCTAGGATGATATCTTTCTAGTAAATAACGTTTCTCTGGAAAGAAAATACAGCAATAATGGAGCTCTTCTCATTCCCCTGGCTTCATCCTCTTTGCATTGGAAGACAAAAAGTAAGCGAGAGGGAGGGAGAGAATGAGTTTATAGGGGCTGGGGAAAAGAAAAAAAAACAGGTGTTAAGCCTCTCCAAACTGGCCTGTGTAATGGGGTTCTGTTTAGAGGGTGTGGAGCCAGCGGATAAACAGCATGCTGGTCGATATATTTGCCTCCTTCTACTCCATAATCCCAACAGCGTTAGCAAAAGAGTATGCATTATAAGCATCAGAAGCGTCTCAAACATATACTAACTTCTCTCAGAGAGCTCCATTCAGGGACAAGCTAAGCTCCTGTGCTATATCGCTTTCCAAACTGGCAGGGATAGGATACTCATAGCGAAGTAAATGGAGATGAATCATTGAGGACTGAATTTCCATCATCTGAATGGGCCCAGGAATCACAACAGGAGCTTCCCTATCCCTACAAGTGTTGCCAGTGCCAGAAAATGCCATTATTTATCCCTATTTCAGCTGCTGCTTTAAGTAGTGTTTGTTACAGTCGTCCAACCATAGGAAAGTGATATCAGACTCAGTGGTCAATGAAGAGGTTATCTGCCTCTCACAGCAGGGCTGAAGCAACTCATATCATAACAGCAGAACACCTGGTCAGAGTCTAACATCACTCCAGCCTGGCCTGTGATCCTTCTTGGATCTCTGTCCCTTTTATCTTGGCTTTTAATTTCTCAATTCCTCTTGGGCAGCTATCCGTGACTACCTGGGGGTCCCTCTCCCCCTGCCCACTCATGAAAAGAGAAGTGCTGGATGTTTACACCTGCTAGGCCCCACTCAAAGCCTGGGGGTGGAGTTAGTGACCTGCCTACTCTCTCCTCCCCGCTCCTCCCTCTCCTAAAGGAAACAATTGGCCTGTTACGAAGGCATCAATAGCTCTCCCAGCTGGAGTTTCCCTTTGGTTATTGAGTGTGGATAGGACACTACTGCACGTCTGTGTGCATGAGAGTGCATGTGTGTGCATGTGCACAACCAGTGTTGTGATGAGCACTGTTCAAAACACACTCCAAGACCCAAGTGGATGGGTGGGGCAGTGGACTCTTTTCCACCTCATATCACACAATGCAGCCAATTCTGTTGTCTGCTGAAGTGGAGAGAGAAGGAGGGTAAAGTCCTGGCCTTAAGTGGGTATGAACCCCTAGATCAGTGACCTGGTGGGACAATGGGCCCTCTCACAAGCACACCCCTTCACTAACTCTCCAACACGACTAAGTTAATCCCCTGAGCCGACAGTCTTACTATTAATACTGAAGCACTGAGTTAGCCTAATTACGTACAAAGAAAAAGGCATATTTCAAGTAGCAGCCAACCAGTAGCGGAGCGGCACTTAACAACACAATGTTGTTAGCGCTGGGATATGTAATTTCAAAGTTACTCCATGACGTTTCTCATGGGAAAAACATGCAAACCCTTAAGTAAAAGCAACTGTTGCATGCTACATATTCAATAAGAATTGAGAGCCATTCAAAAATGAACACCTGGTATAAAGTGACCTATGAGTGTATAGGTCTAAAACTAAGTTCTGAAGTCATGGTATGGTTTTATGGATTATTTTATGGGCCAAAAACAAATATTCCTGTGAAACCATTATTAATTTACTGCATCAACTAAGATTTTTTCAGAAAAATCTGAGGTGAGAATCTACTTTGCAATTTTGTGCAGAAATATTTATTTTGTTTCGAGCTAGGGAGGAGGGATTCTAGCTTGGGTACTTGTGCTACTATAGACTCATACATAACAAAACACACTTACACATTATATGCCACAATATTTCCCTATATTCTTGTCAAAGAAATTTAGCTACAGTGCTTTATCATTAATACTGAAAAAGTATGTGTACAGAAAGGGAAAACATTACAGTTAGAAAAGCAATAATCTTATCAAATCCACGGAGGGCCATTATGAGGCATCAGAACCTCTGCCAGCAGGGATACAGTTTGTACCAAGAGATCAGAACTCTTCTTCTCTAGCCAAATGGAAATATTCAAAAACAGTGCTATTGGGCTTTTTTCAATTTTAAAGAAGACTAAAATTACTGCAGAAATGTCCCGAAACCCAAGTATGGTATGAACTTACTCTGCAAGGAAATTATCACAAAAAAAATGTAACTTGCTATACCAGCACTGTCATATTCTTAAATTCTTAATCTTTCACACTGTTGGGAGGGTGGAAAGCATAAACATATCTCTTTGATATAAAATGTGTAATTCTTGTTATTGATTTGTCAACAAACAAATGTATAGCTTCAAAGATCTTTACCTTTATTCAATATAGCAGAAATTCATTTCTGATTCAGTAAGTAAAAATGTAAAAAATTGCCCAAATGGTTTATAATAGACTGAGGTAACTCTTAGTAAGACTTAGTATCAATGTCAATGCAAAGGTCGTCAGCAAGTGTAAAACTTTGCCCATCCTTGTTAACATTTATCAATTATTCTTCCCCATGGAGGATAGTGCTTAGTTCAGATTAGCCTTGTGAAACGGCAAACAACAAAGTGCACCCTTTTCTTCCCCTCTCCTGCACCCTCTTAGTCCTCCTCACTCCATCTCTTTTACCTTCCAGACTGACACCGTGCAGCTCTTTTATCCCAAAGGTTTCAAAGGTTCTCTTCTCCCTGAATACAAAACACTACTGCCTCTTGAACTTTTGATGGTGGCTGAAAAGCAAAAGAAAGTCAGAAACACCTCTCTATAAAGACATCACAGACAGGGTTCAGGTGTAGTTCACCTGAACTCCATCCATATTCAAAGAGTTTTGCTTCTTCTCTTTCTCCCTCTAGCCAGCTTTTCCTGTCTAGCTATTGCTACTGAGGGGAGAAAACCCTATTCAAAGGTAGAACTCATAAACACATGACAGGGCTGTAAAGGTCCTGACTAACTGGAAGATGAGTGGTAAAGGGGTCTTACACTGGACAAGCTAGCCAAAGGCCTAAAGGCTCTGCAGTGCCAGTGAAATCAAATTTATCAGCACCTTGTCTCCTTTCGTTCTTAACTACAGATCTAAGAGGACATGAGATAAAAGTAACATGGGTGGAGTCTATGGATGGGTTTTTTCCATTAGTCAGTGCTCATGAGGCTAAGAGGCAAAGGCTACAAGGAAAGGATAGTGTTCAAGAGTCTTAGGATAAACCATTGATTACAGTTTCCCACGTACTTTAATCAGCCTGTACTGACACTCTACCACTGCCAGAGAGGGACACCCCATTGTCTTGGAGATAGAAAACAGAGTTTAGGGGGTCCATATGCCACACTAATTGTATATTGACTGTTCACAGCAAGGAGAAGGATAATTAGGGTCATTAACTAGTGTAACTAAGCAGACACAAGTTGTCAATTCCAGATCCCACCAGGCTCGTTCACTCTATTGTAACAAGCTGTGTAGGAAAACCAGTGCTTTTCCATGGGAAAACAGCTGGAGAAAGCATGGAAACACTTCTTCTCTGTTTTTATTATTCCTCCTCCTCCTCTGTTCTTCCTCCTCCTCTTCATTCCATTTTTGTTTATTTTTCCTCCTACGGAGTCGGTCATATACATCCTCTCATCGACCGTTTTTTTTTTTACTCCCTTTTGCCTCTGTTGTCCTTTAGATGTTGACATGCAGACAAAGATATTTGTGCGCATAAATTTGAGGGGGATGACACAAAACAAATACATATACACTGTTAAGGAGAAATTGTTCCAGAAGTTTAAATAATACAATTCAACTATTAATGGTTCAGTGAGATTTGCCTATACTCAAGGGCTGCTATCACATATCCTTGCGATGAAACTTTAAACTTTAAATGTACTTCTTCACCCCCTCCTATTCTCACTGTGACTCTTTCAGTAGTTTATGTAACAATATGTAAATTCTCCTGCCAAGGAGGTTGCTGTTGATTTGGAGGGAAGAGAAAGCTTCATCACCACATCAGCCTTGGATAAACACTTTCTCTGCTTAGTTTTATGTTCTTTTGGAATCCCAGGACAGGCTGCTCTGATGCCTTGATAACCTTCAGTCATTTGGAGGTCAAGGCAGCCATGAAATATCTCAAGAGCAACAGCATCAAATGTTGTGTTTTAACAGCAACTCACTCCCCCTCTCTCGGTCAAGATCATTAATTTTACAATTGTAAAGCCAGAATGACAAATATGACTTGATAAGTAGTTGTGTACTTTTAATATTGACATAAGTTCTGATTTCACGAATGTGTACAAATTTTCACTGTTTCTCATAATTAAGCTGTGAAACTAGAGATTTTTTAGCCAGATTTTCACTATGGGAAATGTTCTAAACTAACTCTCACTCCATTTGCAAGTAGCTTGATGAGGGATGATGTAGATTAAACACATCATCAAGACAGAAAGAGGTTTTCTAGGTTCATCGCTTTTTTATCCCTCTCGTACACAGTAACAAGAACTTCCACTTCAAAGATCATGAGAAATGGTCCTAGAGGCATAGCTTTTAATAAAACACAGAGTATGTTTGGATTTTCACTGGTGGAATTTGTATTAAGCGGGTGTCGAGGAGGTGTTGAAAGGGTCCGAGGGAGACAGGCCTTTGCGAGGAGGCCTGTAGGGTCCTGAGGCTCTGCAGCATGTGGGCAAAACCATCAGTTACTCCCAGATGTTATCAGGTCACTACAGCAGCTATGCCTGGACTCCCCAGGGGCACACAAACACACAGCTGGGGAAGGCATTAGGGTACAGAATATGAACCACAACCAGAAAGAATAGACTAGAGGGGATTTTATCCTGTGTCAAGTGTATGGTAGTGAGACTACAACTGTTGGTATGCTTCATCAGAACTGCTTGTCAGAGGGTAAAATACATTCAGATCCCCCTCCCCCTGCACTTTTCCAACATCAGAATCATGGGGACTGCATCCAACAATTTCTATAACTTTTCAAAATGTCAGTTCAACATTTGCACCCAACTCACGTCGTGATTGGCCAGCTGTGCGGAGGTGAGAAAGGAGCCAGGGTTTGAACTTCTCTTTCAAGCTCTCTCTTTTTCATTCTTTGCACAACTGTTTCTGTCACTTTTCATCTGAACATTCAAGTACAATGCTATGAATGCCTTCCAGGAGAGACTGTCTGAAATGTGTGACAGTATCCTCATATCTGAACAATTTTGCATCTCTCCCCTCTCTAAGGAAAAGCTATAAACACTGTTAATTTCCAACCAGGCTGGACAACACATCGTACATACTCATTCTTTTCAAGCAAAACCCAACCCTGGGTGAGAACATTAGCAGGAACACAGTTCTGGGAATTGTAAATGAAATGGAAAGGGAGAAGAAGCAGACACAGAACCGAGGAAGGGGGTCTGATACTGCAGGGATGGACTTATAACGTCTTCGACAACACACAGACTTCTGACAAAAAACAACTTTGCCACTCTCTGTAACCCCCATACTTTCCTGCGTTCCTGCCTTTCTTGGGGAGCAGTAAGACTCTTGAATTTGCATAACAGCAAAGGGCAATCAATGGAAGAGGGGCCCTTTGTTAGGAACTGTCAACAGAGGCAGGGGCCGCAAGCCTGGAGCCCCCGTGTCAAAAGTGCTTATTTGGGGTGCCACTCGGACATGACAGGGCCTCAAGGACAGGGGCAAGGTGTTAAACTGCTAACAACATTAAATGTCACCCCAGCCCTGCTTTACTATGAAAGACATGCAAAGGGGCTTACATAAAGCACTGTCAGCAAAGATACGTGATATATTATACTTCCTTACTAAACTTCCTAAAAATGTATGCATTTATTTCCCATTACATGCTAATATGAATACGTTGCATTCAAACAGGTCATTTTTTATTGAAATATGATGCTTTGCAACTATGTCAACTGTAACTGAATAAAATACATAGATTATGGTCCAAATATGCTGATTTCGTGTTATTTTGGACATGACGTTTAATTAGAGAAGCTTGTATATTATAAACTAAAATATGACATAGATACGTGGATTAAACCAGACTTGTGTTTCAGTGAGGCAGCTGACAAAATGTTGATGTTTACTAAGTGTGTCTCCCTGTACTCTGTTTCTTCCCTTTCCTAATTCTTTAATAATGTTACTCATTCAAAGTTGGCTTTTTCATTCATTATGGATCAATACCATATTTGATTTTGTTTGTTCTGTGCCAAGTGTCAATGTGCACAAGTCAAAGGGAAGCAGCCCTTTGTTTCATCCCGTTAATAAACACTAAAGCATTTAATATTTTATCTCCTCTACCGAAGGCCCTCAGAGACGTCACTGTGTTTAACACCCGGTGTCTGCAAAACTCCTTGCACTTTCTAGCTTCGTCTCTCCCGCTCCCCTTTCTGTCTTTTGGGTTTGTTTGCAACTCAGACGTCTGCGCAGGACTGTGTTCTGTAACTTATTTAACAAGGGTTCATTCTCTTGAAAGCAGTTCTACCCGCAGGACCGACCGAGGCTTTGACTCGACTTTGTGTGCGTCTATTAATAAATTAACTATTCTGTCACAATCTGAAGGAAAGATTCAATTATTCACAAATTGCGATGCATAATTCCATCAACCATGTTTTAAGCAGGGCTATGAATAATTTTTGCCATTTTACTTTGGATAATTAAAGCAGTAAATCTCTTTGTGAGGCACGTAACGGTCTTTACTGACTCTATGGTTCATGTTACAATGAAAAAGAAAACAATACACATTTTCTGTTATGGTGAAGCCAGCATTAATCAACAGCTTCAGGTATGAATATGCATGCAGCGGTTTAGTTAACATCTCTTATCGGAATATAAATCACTCATTTATTGGCAATCTTTCAGCTGTGGAGGATGGGAACAGGCGAGTGAGAATACGGGGGTGAAGCAAAGAAATAGAAACATATTGAAAGAGTGAGGATTGAAGAGGGATGCTGGAGAGGGTGGGTGTGAGAGAGTTGAAAAGACAAAGGATGTAGAGTTTGTGTGTGTGTGTGTGTGTGTGTGTGTGTGTGTGTGTGTGTGTGTGTGTGTGTGTGTGTGTGTGTGTGTGTGTGTGTGTGTGTTCACATGTTAGATAGTGGGACGGATAGGGAGATCAGTTTACCACAGCAAGTGTGTCCTCTGGCTCTTTTTCACTCGATTTGGGGATAGCACATTAATTTGGGGAAACATGTATCTCTCTCTCTCTCTGCCTCTCCCTCTCATACCCTCTTCATTTGCTCCCTCCAGATGAAGACTCAGTGTGCTCACAGCTCCTCTGCCATATGTCTCAGCTGAGACAAAAGTGCCTCATAGGGTTTTTCTCACAGTGTTTTTCTCCAGTCACACGGTTTGCCCCTGGTCGCTGCGCTAACCCAATTAACAGGAAGCCAGTGGCTCCCCCAGGTCAGATAAAGATACACCCCCCCCCCCCCCCTCCACACACACACACACACGCACACGCACACACAAAAATAACCCTTGCTGTGCTCTCTGCTGCCCCTGCTGACCTCTCTGAACCTTACAAAGATAACAGCTACTCGCCATCCACTTACATTGATGTGAACAATGACAACAATGGTGTCACTAAAACAATAGTAAATGACTAGGTATTTGAAGGTACACATTGTGACCCGCCTGGTAAACACAAATAAGAAAATTCAGGGAAGTTTGCGTGGCTTTTATTTATCAGGTCTGCTTATGTAAAACAACCGAAATTCTTCAAAACACAATATATAATTTAAAATATCTCACAAAATAATATTTTTTCAAGGTTTTCTTACAAGTGTCTAAAGATTTGAGGATAAAAGAGGACATTTTTAAAAATAATTATTATGTTTTGCTAATCTTACATAGGTCAGGTATAGTATAAGTGTCCCTAAAGTCAAACAGCCAGGCAATGTGTGACCGTGTGTGTGTGTGTGTGTGTGTGTGTGTGTGTGTGTGTGCGAGAGAGAGAGAGAGAGAGAGAGAGAGAGAGAGAGAGAGAGAGAGAGAGAGAGAGAGGCCGAAAAAACAGGATGACTTCTAAAGCCACAAACACATCAATCAACCTACTGCTCATCCTCCCTCCTTCTACCACTCACCCTCTCTGGCCCTCTATCTCTCTATGTCACACACACAGAAACACACACATGGACACACACACACACACACACACACACACACACACACACACACACACACACACACACACTTCCACCCCGGCTGTCTCAATTAACCCATGGTTAATCTTGGACCTCCCGTAGCAACTTCTAAAAGGGATCCGGGTAGAACGGGAGATGGTATCTGCCAGGAAGATTACAGTGCGACAGGCAGATCAAAGAGGGCCGGACTTTGGGCCCCAGCGATTAGCGGTAATTAAATAAAGTATGTCTGTTTAAACTTCATTAGCAGCTGGGCGTTTGCTCCACCAGAGTGGGCACAACTCAACCGTCCTTAATTAAAAGATAATCCACAGGATCGCCCCCTAATCTCCTTCCAAAATATGCTCCCTTCTCCCCCCATGACGGAGGTTTTCAGTCCATTGCTACTACAGAACAGGTCGGTGGGTGGAGGTGAGCACTAAAGCCGCCAACAGTCTGAATAGTAGCCAGGCGAGTGGGTTGCTCCTCTCTCCCCTCTACTACCCCCCGACCTGGAGAGGAGCAGAGAGGAAAAAACCTGCCCCCGATAACATCAATTTAGCATGCTATTATCTCCAATGGTGGAAAACTACACTCCGGCAAAGTCTGACATAAATCTTGGAGAGCTGGGGGGACATTGAATATGCATGAGCTGAAACAGATATGACACTGCTGGCACATTAATATTCTTGTCACTGGAGGTTTTCAAACTTTCAAGTCGATGACTTGAGCGAATCCAGTCTGGAGTTTCCATAAAACAGGGCAAAAGAATATTATACATAATTAAAGACCTACAAGCTTCTGAACTCTGAGGGCGAAAAAAAAAGAAAGAGAAAAAGAGAAATGTGTTGCTGTAGATTCCATAGAATTTGGATGAATCCACAGTTTGAATAAGGGTGAAAGGATACGACTATATGGATCAAATAAATTTCTTATCAGAGTCAGTTTTTTGATATTCAGGGGCAAGGAGCACATGTTGGACGCTTAAGTATTTTGTAAAAATAATGTGTGCATGGGAGAGCTTAATATGCCACCACATGAGAGAAAGAAAGACAAGCTATTTTAAAAACTGAGTATACATACAGTTCATTTGTCAAAGTCACTCAGTCACACGCAAGTAAAGGGATCGAGAAGGACTGATGGTTAGATTGTAGCTTTGTCCTACAAATGAGTGGATATTGATCTTTAAGTTGTAATAATTACATGGTCATGGCTCTTGGGTTAGAAATCTCCAAAGCCCATATTTACGTCACTCACAAAATGCAAATTAAACAGTTGGACCTTCCATGGCCCAGTTTTTCCTCTCGTCCTTTGGTTTCCCTTATCCACTGCTAAGTACCCATGTCATATGCCCTTTGCATCAAACTCACCATCACTCTGTAATCAAGGGTCATCTTGGAATCATTTCATTTCTTAATCTTGCATTTTGGGGGATTAGTTGTTCCCGCTCTCTGTTTATATTTATGTCTATAAATTGTTGGGCCCCAAGCAATCCAAAACAAACCGGCCGCCCTGCATTTCCCTTGGTTGCTGTTTCACAAACTGTTTACTCACCCCCTGTCACCCTCCTACTCCCCCCAAAACCCCTCCACAACACCACATATAAAACACAAAAACAGACGTGCAGAAATACATACACAAACCAGCTGCCCCTGAGCCCTGATTGTCCCAAATTACCTTCAGTTCACTTAAGGGAAGAAACAATGTGACCCATCTCCTCCAAAATGCCTTATTAAACTCAGATGTACGACCACTTTCCAAACAACATGTTCTTATCCTCTTTCGCTCTGGTTGAACCACAGGGTAAAAAAGGGATCCACTCACACTATGGTATCTTCAGACTGATCAGACATGCTTTGAGGTTTGACCTGAGCTCTGTGAACGCTGAGCTTTCCAACAGGAGGATGGAGAGATGGATAGAGGGATAGATGTCCCACTGATCCTGCTCTGGTTTGCTGACCAAGGAAAGGCCCATAGGGCCTGGTGGCGTAGCAGTGATCCAGGCCACAATCTGTCTGGCCTGCCATATAGTCAGAATGAGATGAGACTGGGCAACAAGCACAAGTTCCTAAAGCCCTGTCAATGGAAAACATGTGATATACAAGACAGGCCATACATTGTAGAGCATATTTATGAACTGCAGAGTACATTTAAGCATGAATTAGCCTCCAGCCCAGAGCTGATAACATATGCAAATTGACAGTGTGACAGGGTGTTGTGGTGACATTGGTTAGGGTTTAGGGTTGTCTGAGGATCTGCCAGAGACAAGAAGAAGAAAACATTAAGACAGATGATGCTCTAATAAGAATATAAGTCACTATTTACTATGTAGATACTGTAGACAGTATGTGATACACATACTGTACTGCCCGTAGAATGGCTAACTGATCCATCAGTCATGAGGCCCTTTTGCTGTATAAACTGCCATTTGGATCATCACGTCATGTGAAATTGAATCTAAACCAACGACCTGTCATCCTAAAAGCAAAGACACAAATAAGCAGCACATGAATTATGTGAATTATACAATATGCATATTGCATAAATACAATGCACAGTAGTGTACGCACAGTAACACATTAGATTAAAAGGTGGTAGTCAATCACAGCACATGCTGTGGTAAAGCAGTGCAGATTGAATATAATGTCTAGGCCTATGATGTACAATTGAAATATAATACACCACGTTCAATTGACTTACAAAAGAACTCACCTCTCTTTCTGTTATTAAACAATATATAACCTTCCATTGCACAGACATAAACCTTTAAACACACTGATTCTGCAATCATAGCTGACAGAGCTTTGCTTGAAGAGAATTACATTTGTCACATTTACTTCTTCAAGGAAATAATATAGTGACCCCTTCATCCGACCACACTGTTGCAACAGCAGCAACTATAGAGATGAGGTTACCATGGTCACTGCAGGAGTAGTGGCAACAGTGGGCGTAAAAAGAGTAAAAAGGAGAAGAGTGTTAAAGAGTGCACATGGGAGGAGGGAGAGATTACATCTGCAGCATTGTTAACAGACATATTTCATAAATTGATCCAGCTCACATAACAAAGCTGGGGAGCAGACACATAGCCTGACCTTCACCATCTCTTAAGCAGACCAACAATAAATAAATAAAACCTTGTTCCTTTGACAACTGCTATCCGTAAGCCTGAGCAAGCAACAGCCACGCCAGACCCCCCTCTACTACTATTCGTTCGCTTCCTCCCATCACCTCACCTCTACTCTCTTCATCGTCTGTGTGGAGTATCTGTGCACCTTCAGGTTATTCATCATTCGCTGTAATATATCCCTTCTATGCTCTCTTTCTCCCTCCCTCTACCTTTCTCCCTCCAACAAATTCATTTTGCCCTTGACAGGGCCCAGCCTATGTTGTGACACTGGACACCCTGTGTGTAGCCGCTTCTATGACACTGGGCGACAGGCATTTAAAGCCTGCCCATTCCCAACTGGACGAAGCTTTAGATAGGGGAGCGAGTCTGGTAGAAAGCGAGGGCAAGAAGAGTAGGGATAGTAGAGAAGGGGAGAGGGAGGGGAGTCAAGAGGTGTGCAAGGACAGCTCAGCCTTGTCACACCATTTCAACCGGCTCTGGCTATATCATCGTTTTCTTCCTAAAGGTGTTTTTCAGCTCCAGCTGATAAAAAGCCCCTGGGCAACGTGCTTAGGTCAGGTCTTTAAACACAAGGGGAAATCTATCACGCCTCTCGGGCGCTTCCTGGCCCATGCCACTGCTCTCATTTCCCCACTCGTTGCCTTAATTTGGCGGCAAGGCCAGATCCTGTTGGTGTCAGCGAGCTTGGTGAATGGGCAAATGTCATGGAGTCACAATGGCACAGGGAATTGTCAAGCACCTTGTATCGTACATGGCAGCTGCACAGGAAGATAATAGATTAATTTCATGAGTGTCTGAGCCCTACAGGACAATATTGCTTTTTCTTTCACCCATCTCATTCTTGCCGGATTGTCGTCTCACACTGACACACACATTTAGTGTACATTTTTTGAACATATTTTCCTGTAGATAAACACATACCCACATGCTCACCCTCTTTCCCTTCTGAATTTATTTAGCTACGCACATTTCTCACTTTTTCACATGGAAGAAGTTAGAGTGCGCTGGACGCAGAAAAAGCCAAGAGGAGCAGAAGAAGGAAATTCCAAAGATATGTTTGTGTAGTTTCAAAATAGTCCATCTTTGTTTGGACTATGGCTGGATCTCATCACAATAACACATCAAGCAATTTTCACCATTATTACCCACTGCTTTGGCAGGGAGACCTGCCTGTTATTCTCACTGTTGCAGGCCACTGCAAGCTCACCATAAAGCCATATGAAAAAATATAACAAAAATGGGAGAAATGGGTAGGAATGTTATGAAAGGGTATTTGGGTAAAATACTGTAGCAGCTTCTCTATGCCCCTTGCTCACAGAGAAATGTGTCTTGTGGACAATGAGATGTATAAGATAATGGACTGGTAGGCAATCACCTGTACTTCATATGAGCATATGCTCCCAACCAGAATTACCAGAGCGAAGCACATCTTCTCTAGTATATGTACATGTACAGAGTAGACAGCAATTAGGCAGACTGACAGGCCCACTGCACTAAAATCCATGCATTTATGAAGGCATGTGAGGAGAATAAGAATGCATATTTCTTACATTTGACACAAATGTGATCCTGTCTGCAGAGACATGGATGCATAATTTGAATGAATTCACATGTTTTATTTTTGATAAATAAAGAATAACACTGCATCTACTGCTTGGTTAGAACAGCCTCATTTGACCTCAGCTGAAACCAGCTCATCATGTGTCTTGTAGCAGCATGTCAAAGTGCCGTCTCTACTGTCATCTTTTCTGAATCTCTCTGGGTTGCTATGACGCTGCCCAGCTCAATGAGAACATCACTTTAGTGCTGGAATGACGCTGCCCAGCCAGGGCATTTTTGCGGGCACTGAGCTTTTTGGCCTCGCTCCACAACAGCGGCACACAGTCAATCTGCACTTCAATGAAATCTTTTCATGCCATTAGAAAAGAAACGAAATCTAAAGGCCGGCTTGCTACTTTTTTTTCTTGACTGCATCACAAAGGAGGGCAGGAACAATGGAGGCATTGGGTTGTTGTAGCCCTCGATTGAGACGTACTGCTGAAACGCAGCAGCATTATTATGAGGGCATGCCGGCTGTGGCCCAATCTTCTCAGAATGATCCACATAGTTAGCATTACTGATCCTGCCGCTTTCCCGATAGGAGTAAATGTCTGAAATTCCGGGCCGCCTACTAAGAGATGCCACGCTAGACAGCAGATATTAGCATCTGTGATGTCACCACACTGCACAAAGGGAGGCAGAAAAAGGGCGAACAACAGAGGCACTCTGGGCAGTTATTTGTGTTATCCATAGGAATCCTGCACATGTCAGAGTCATACAGTCACATACAGCTAATTAAGCTAAGCATAATCAAGTAATAAATTACCAAAAAAATGCAGAGAGGAATCTCTGCTTACTTAATAGTATTAGATCAAGTGCACAAACATACATGTCACCGTATCCACTGCATGCACACTTCTGTTTTTACACAAATTGGCATGCTTGAATAGATGGATTTTGTTCCTCAATATGAACTTTCCTCTAAATAAGGAGAGAACCAAATTATATGTGTGTATCTATATTTCACAACAGGTGGGTGGTCTTTTTTTTTTTTACTTTAATGGATGCAAGGCAGGCAAATTAAGAGAGGAAAAGGAGCAAGGCTAAGAAATTACAACAACAACAAAAAGTGTTCCCTCAACCATCATTCAGTGGATTAGCTCAAGCCTGTTTAGCCACACTAATAGAGATTGTCTAAGAAAGTAAGTCCTGTACCGGCCCCAATGGCAGACTTGTCACTGGATGCTAGCATGGATGCTCTGAATGCCAACTAGCTACTAGACAGCCTGCCTGCGTCTGAGGCCGAGAGGGCCTTCACCAGGGGCACCCTGCAACTGACACAGTCAGAACCAGGAAAATGAGCAAGACAAAAGTCTTTTCAGGACTGGGCACCATGTATAGACTTGCCCATCCCCCTCTCAAGATTTAAAAACAGAGGGAAGAAAAAGGGGATTGAAACTAGGTGAGTAATGAAATGAATGGAAGAAAAGCAAGGATTTATTGGTGTCCACTACACTCATCAACTGGAACAGTGAATGACAGCTAGCTGTAATGAGTGTTATGTTCTTCTTCTTCAGCCTTCTAAGGTAGTTTTTTGTCTCCGTCTCTGAGTAAAGAGGCGTTTGTTTGTGTATGTGTGTGTGTGATGGATGTGTGATTTTGGGGGAGGGGGGGTTGGTACATTAGTTGTCTTGAGTTGCTTTGCCACAGGGTGTCCTGATAGGCTACACAGGCAGTATCGATCCTAGTCACAGTGGTCCCTGAACAGTTTCCATTATTGTTGTAATGTTGTTGAGTTGAGTGGAAGCCAGAAAGTTTCACACAGGGAAAAACAGTCCTGACTGTTCAAACAGACAAACTAATTAGTTGAAAACAGTCTTGTACTACAACATACTACTGATAACTCACACACAATTTCTACTCAATCACAGCCCCTCACTCTTTTCTATTCTCTCTCTGTAAACAAACTAGGCTCAACTGTGCCCCCTTACTCATGGCTTTTGACATAATGCTCACTCCTTGCCCCTGATAATGGATTTGTTCTCAAAACAGCCAAATTGCAAAACCCCCCCCCAAAAAACAACAAACAACCAACCAACCAAACAAAAAACTTTGAAAGAGTATTTTAACATCATCATTCAAGTTTGTACATCCTGAGCCCAAAGTTGAGAAATAACCAAGCCAGAACAAAATAATAAATATAAAAGGAAAACCATAAAAGTATGCAGTTGGAATTTAAAAAGCATCTGCCTTCCCTCTTGCTGTGAGTAGTCTGAACTGTGGTGAGGTCAAACTCACAAGTGAGACACCACATCCTGGACATCCGTGTTTGGACTCATTTCCAGGCTCTAAGCACCTGAAGATATTGGAACACTGCCTGCCCTCACCTCTGTTCTCAGACAGTTATTGTTCCTCAGCAGCTCATAAATCTGCGGCATTGGGATGTTTGCTAAAAGGGGGATCTGGGTCAAAGGTCGGTGAGCCCTGTCCTTTGGCCCCCTCACACCAGATGGCAACCGAAGGTTTCTCAGGCTGTCAGACTGTGCACTCTCCCTTTACTTCCACCACCCCACTTCAATCCTAAACTTAAATTGTGTTGTCACCGCATGTCTTCCCAACTGTAACTATTGTCCTCCATAACAAACCCATCCATTTTCTCTTCTCACCCTTAGGCTCAAGGCCCACAAGGTCTCACCCATCCTCACCATTTGCAGAGATTACACTCCTTTTTCTGGCAGTAGGATATTCCAGAATAGGGTAAATAGAAAGGGAAACCTGAGCAGACACTGGGAAATAGCAGTTAACCCCAGTACCTACAGTGAGATTTGGGGAAGCACACTGCGAGCACTGGCATTATCATCTGCTAATTATCGCATTTTGTAGGATTTTTCATGTTTTCTTTTTTTAACCCCTTCTTCATTTCCCCTTCCTCCATTCCATTTTGTTTAGCAAATAGCTTTTTATAATCCTCATTGAATCCAATCTCTGTGTCAAAATGAATAAATTAGCTTGCTTTATTTTGGAATAAACCATTAATATAGGAATGCCTGGTAATTAATTTTCTGTAATTGCCCCACCGGGATTGGTGTCAGTTACACCCACTCCATGAAAATGCTGTATATTAGCTTAAATATGGCTCTTTCTGCGCCTCGATATGATTTGGGTAGCAATTTTGGTAAGAGGGGGATGATTTTGTGGTAGGGTGTGACTATCACCAGTAAGTACAGGGCAGTTTGACATGTATTTGAGGAAGATAGGAAGAATACAAATATCCCACTCTCACCCATCTTATACATGACCAAATTAAGTCTTGAAATTATTTATATAGATATATTCTTTAAAGACTGGCAACAAATGTTTGTTTTTGTATGTTATCAATACCACTTGAGCATACTTGACGTAGTTACTACTTGAACCTAAGCCTAAGTCTGAGCTTACAGTATGGCTGCTTATAGTAGTAACTCTTTGTGTAACTCTCCTCAAAATTCTTCTTTAGGTGTAATACCCACAGCAGGCTGTTTAACATCTTTAATTTGTCATTTCCAGGAGATGGCCGGGGAGAGCAGACTGAATTTCCTTCTCTGGGCTAAGCTCCTTATGTTCACTTGTACATATTGGAGGATTTGTGTGAGCGAACTCAGTGGGTTCAGGTAAAGTAGTCCCACTCCACTGGCTGTGTAAACAAAGGATATGAGGGAGCCGCTGCCTTGTAGTCTCACGCAGCAAGAGTCTATGGTTCCAACTCTGTACTTTAAGACCTCGAGACAACACATTAACATCCGACTCCACAGCAGCCTGATTTAGGAGTCTCCTCCAACAGGTTCCCTCTGCACCCAGTGCCCCCATTCAGAGGCAGTGCACGGCTTTCCTGCGGCGTCAGGGCAAGGTGGCAGAATGTTGGCTGGTAAGTGTGTCACCCTGGCTGAGGTTGGGGCACAGTGGCACAACGGGAGTGTTGCGATTCCCCTCCTCTTCTTTCTTTCTCCCTTCCTCTCTCTCTCTACATCACTCCCGCCACAACAGCACACATGAAACCAGGGCATGCCCCCAGTGAACAGCGGAATAGGCAGCTGCCACCAGTGGGCCTGGAAGGGCTTGACTTAAAAAGAATTTCTGAGAAATAGTAGTAACCCAAAAACAGCCTCAGTGAGCCGCAAGCCTCCATCGGTGCCCCTATTTTCCTATTTGAGATGAAGTGATGATAACTGCAGTGAGGGAGGGCAGCGGTTATGGAGCCTGCCAAACGACAGACAGATCCTTCCCCCAGGTCAGGAACCATGGGGAATGGGCAGGATACTGAATCATGGGGCTACTCAAGGTTCCATTGTCAGTCGTTTTTGATGTCAAAAACACACATTTTCATACACATGTTCTGTGTTTATGCACATACTCTTCATGCACAAGTTCTCTCAGACAGACACACACAGACACATGCATTTAGAGAATAGAATTTCCAGATATCTTAGGTTGCAGTCGACTGATGTACAGCTGATGAAGCGTAAGGCTTATTGTCCCTCACCAGAAATAGTTCCCTACTTTGCAATCAAATACATTTCTTCCATGTTCACTGTTCATCATGAAAGTGGAAGATAAAAAACATATTATCCTCTGAAAAAATGTGGAGAGAATGTATTAAACCTGCAAAACAGCTGTGGCTTTTGGGCCACATGAGGCCAATTGAAACACATAGTACAAACACAAAAGTGACATATCGTCACCTTTTAAGTTTATGTGACAACATTTTTAGCAGAGAATTGCTTAGTTACACATCCGGCAGTAATGGAGTAACATTAATATTCATTTGGAATTATGCTTCTGGCCATTTGACGAATGAAAGTCAAATATTCACTCTTTTTGTATCTCAGTTTGTGGTCTCTACCAACTCCTGGGGAAAATGTCTGTTTAGCTCTCTTTAGCTGCTAAGTGTTTGAATATGTTAACCAGCTAGTTGCTAAATGTACTTGTTTGCTGTTTGGCTTTGAGATGGTTTTGTATGGTGGGTCATTGGAACATTATGCTGAAAACAACTGCCTGTTGCAGCTGAAATTAATAATAAAACATAATAATACATACAACACAGACTTTATTTATCTAGCAATTTTCTTATCAATGTTACAAAGTGCTTTACACCATGAAAATAAAACCAGGCAATGCAGATAAAATGAGAATAAAGCCAAAAGAAAAAAATAAAGACAATAAAATAAATATGATCAGATAAATATCATATAATGTCAGACATCCCCAAAGGCTTTCACAAAGAAATTAGAAGCTTGTGTTTGAATTCAGTAGGCAGAGAGTCCATAGAGTGGGGCTTTCCATTGGATCTTAATGGCTGAGAGGGCACATACGGTCAATAAATAAGAGATGTATTTAGGCGCAAGGCCATTTAAGGCTTTACAAGTAAGCAATAAGATTTTAAAATCAATGCGAAATCTAACACGGAGCCAGTTTAGGGAGGAAAGCACAGGGGTAATGAGATCATGCCTCTTTGTCCTGGTAATAAGTTGAGCAGCAGCGTTTTGTACCAATTGGAGATGGTGGAGGAAGCCCTGGCTGATACCTGAGTAAAGTGCGTTGCAATAATCAAGTGAATAGATATAAGTGCGTACAACTTTTTGTTAATCAGCAAGTGATGAAAATAACCTAATTTAAGAGAATGCGTTGAGCTAAAAGAAACATGAACAGAATTTTGACTTGATTGTCAAAACAAAGGTTGGTATCAAATATTACCCCCAGATTCCTAGCAGCCTGCTCATAATATTTAACAAACCAACAAGATTAGCACCCAAAGAGCTGATGGAATTTGGGAGACCGAACAGAATGACCTCAAATTTACCATCATTAAATCTAAGAAAGAGGAAAGTTGTAAGATTTGCTAGGCTGCTAGGATCTGTGGGTTTTAATGCAGGGATGCAAAGTCATCAGTTGATTTTAGCAAGAAGATTCAGGGAAAAACTCACCCTAGAATTAATTACTGCTACTGCTAAAGTACTATAAAGGGACATCAGTTCAGGGCACTTGTTACAGGTTACATTACTTGACGCCTGCTGAACAAATAAAATCATAGGTACAATTATGAAAATTATTAAATGAAACTGATACTTTTTCTTTTTTGCAAGGCTCGTCTCTGATTTTACTCTTTCAAATAATCAACCATCTACATAACTTCATTACATATATTTCGATTTTATATTATTATTTAATCATTATTATACGCATAACATTAAGCACACCTGGAATTGCTATATTTGTTCTGACTTATTTCTGAGTTTGTCTTATTAGCATAATTTCATGATTTAAAAAATAATGGTTATATTACAGAAATAAATTGTATGTGGATCTATATTAACATGTTTCACTCTGATAGAAGAACAATATTTATTTGTCCCTATTTAACTGTGGTGCCTACTCTTAACACACATCTACCCATATCCACATTTAGGTTATTAAGAAATTTCAAATGGGCTTGGCAATGTTGCAAATTGGACCAACTAATTTCAGTAATTTAACCAGAGATTCAGAATTCTGAGATTAAAGTCAGAATTCTGAAAAATGAAATGAAAAAATCCTCCCTATTTATTATTATTTTTTTGTTACATTTTTTTAAGTTTTGGAAAAATGTCAGAATTCTGACTTTTTTCTCAGAATTCTTTTTTTTTTTTTTTTTTTTTTTTTTTTACAGTGGCCCTAATACTCTTCTGTACAAGTGTGTGGTGACTGCCTGTAAGGGCTGCAAAAACTGTAAAACAAACACACCTCCCTGTCTTAGGAGGAAGAAAAAAGTCACTGCATGCTTGAATCTGCTCATTGTGGCAGTCCAGTTAATGAACTCCGAAGCATAAAGTTGTGAAAATTCATGTAGCTGTTGCTTGGCAGCAGTTTGGTTTAGCTATCTGAGGCTCATGCTATGCTAAACTACCATCATGGACAGAAGCAGCTGCGTGGTTAACAGATGCTGAGTGTCAGACAGCAGAACTCTAACTCTCTGCATGTTTTTTTATTTTAAGAAAAAAAAGTTATTCACTTTCAACTGGTAGGCTAAACATGAACTTGACAAGTGCAAGGCTAACATTAGCTGGTCAGTAACCACAAGTTGCAAACTGTTATCCGTATGTCCACTGTTCATGTGAACACGTCTTTTCACTGATTAAACATTCAACAACAATAATACAAATCTTACCATTTTTATTTAGTCATGTGGAATTCCAATGTTTGATCTGTCACTCTGAACAATGAGCTAAAGTGGCGCTATGCTCTGTGTTTAGATATGCTGTGCTGGTCTGTGTCACGCGCACGCACGCTGTAAACAATCTCACTGGCTTGTAAGTGTGAGAATCTGTGAACAGTAACATCTGGTTGGATGTTTTACACCATGGAAGTCCACAAACGTGAGAAGTTGTCTTTCAACTTAAGGACAGAGGGTCCAAATTAGGTTTCTATAGCAATGGGTGAACAATATGCTTAAAAGTGTTTGGAAAAGAACCAGAAGCCAGAGAACTGTTAAAAATGTGCATAATAACAGGGCCAATAGTGGAAACTACTGCCTTGAACAGTTTAGTGGGGATGATGACATATGTGTGAGTTCATATGTGAGACTATAGCCTACTCCTTAGCACTGAAACTGTGATGGGCTGAAACTGAGAAATGAAGGCTGGATTTGGGTCTTCATTTTTAAGTCGGAGCAACAGTATTATCAACAGAAATTTTTACGGACAGCTCACCATCAGGTATAAGAAAGAGGAGGGACTACTGATAAGTGAATGAATTACGCTTAAGCGAACTTCAGGGTTGTGGTAAATTGTAGATAACAAATCTGATAAATTATAAATAAATAAATACATTTTTAAGGGTGTTCTATGTAATTTCAGACTTCTTTACCTTCCAAATTTTCAAGTCTTTGAAGGGCTCCAGTGACATCATTCAACTAAGGGAGATTATTTGATATTTGTTTCCTAATTTTAACGGTTCAGTTTAGACAAGAATGGATAAACCCAAATCATTAAATGGATTTAACAGAACATCTGGATTGACAGGAAATGTAGTGGTATTACAAGAGGATGAATTATTAGATAAGAGTACAAAGTATAAGAACTGACTTTTAGAATGTGTGGCCCCTTTAACAGATTGAATGTGGTTAGATTTAAAAAAAAAAATAAATAAATGAAAGAGAGGTGAAGGAATGGGAAGTACAACATATATGAATATTAATATCAGAAAGAATAAGAACCCTGTCATATTTGGCTACAACAATAGATAAAAGCTCAGATAAGTCAGAATTAAGGCTGACTGATGAAACTGATTTAGGAGGCCTATTGATGCAGAGAAAGGGGGCGTGGCTGGTGATTAAGAAATTTAACACTTAAATAAAATTACCAAAAGTAACAAGATGGCACTTAAAACTTTATGAAATAAAAAACAGCTAGACCACCCTGTCCACTGGGCCTAAGCTGACTCCCTGCTGGGCCTACTTATTGGGGCATTTTTTTAAAAATGTATTTTTATGATATTTTTCTAAATAAAATTGTGTCATACAAGTAGTGTAGCTCCCTTAAGGTGTAGCTTAATGCACACATTGTGTGCATAGCGAGTGTGTGCTTGAGAGAGAGAGTGTATGTGTGTGTGTAACGGTGAGAAGGAAGTTAGCAGTAACATTATGAATGTAGCTGTGTAGTTTGTGTACAGTTTAGGCTATTTATTGGTGATTAACTGGCACAACTCCTGAAGACAAGTTCCTCTGTCTTGCTTGCAACCCAGCTGAAGAGAAGGCGGTTAGCCACTAAGTAAGTGACAACTTCTGCCCAGGCTCACCTAAGGTGTACCGGCTATTCACAGAGACAGTGCAGATAGCAGATGACCAGCAGGGGGAGTAAGAGACAGCACTGGGGGGATGGGGAAAGGGAGGTGACCAAATGAGTATTGAACATCGCCTCACATAACGTAGGAATGGGGGTGGGTGGTTTAAAATGATAGAGCCCAGTTGAAATGGTTGTGAAAAAAGAGAGGAGAGTAATGACAGTCAGGTCCTAGCATTTGTGCAGCAGGCAATGGTGCCAGGGAGAACCATTTCCACTGGAGATAGGATTCTGGGGACGTAGTAGAAAACAAAATCAATAGAAAGCAATGGTATGAGAGCTGTGATAGTGGACCAAAGTGGTAAAGCTGAACAGTTAAATAATGAGCTCGAAGTCACTATCAAGCTCTTTAAACTGAGGGAAACTTCAGAGTCAGCTGATAAATCTCCATAGGTTGACCCTTACAAAGGACAACTCTCACACTACACATTGTCATTTGATACATTGCTATTATAAAAGATATTGATAACAGTTGCTTTAAGAAAATATACAAGTTATATCCACCAAGGGAAACAAAGTTTAGAGGGTCTCAATAAAATGTCAATGTGAAAACCAACACACCTCTGCAAGCTCCATTTTTTCTCTATTACTTTGTGGGAGGATTATTCACAGCTGTAAAACTAGCATATAGACATCTGCTTTTCTGTGTTGTTACAGGCAAAGCGATGGACATTGCTCTGTAACATGGTTGAATAAGAGGACAATGTTTCTGCCTGAGAGCTAGGGAAATATTATAAACCAGAAATACCAAAATGCTAAGTGAAACCAGAATTATAAGAATGAGAGAAACAGAGTGGTTGACTACACAGCAATTTTTACATGATTCTTTTCTGGAGAGAAAAAAAAAAAAAGTCTGAATGACTGCTTTGTTCATATTTCAATCTCCCTCGTGGTGATTTATCCATCATACAAAGGCTGCGCAGTTGTGGTGCGCTGAACAGTTGAGGCTCCCATGTTCAATTTCATACATATACATGACATTATGTGCTGTTATAGCCAAACAAGGAGGAGTGCAAACCTATTCTTCCTAATTGTGCACTTCACAAACAGGCACTAAGATTGATGAGGAGATAATCCATGTAAGATGTGTCTTGTTGGAAGACTACCCTCAAACACTTAAACAGAGACACTCCATCAGGATTTGAAGTTGAGAAATAAGGTGAGGTCTAAAGTGAATCAATACCTTGGCTGTGGAGTGGTGGCCACCTGCCAGAGAGACTGGCATATCCAATGTATCTTCTTCTGGACATCAAGGATGAGTAGTGAGTCCCCTTTAAAGCAGAGGATTCCTAATAGTACATGCCCTCTAAATCTGGGCAATGTTACCCTGTCCTTTGGTTTTGTACAAACAGTAAACGTAATAACAACAAGTACTCTTATTCCTGTTGCTTCTTTTAGTAATCCTTAAATACATATTTCTAGTTTGCAAACTGACTACCTCTTCTATGACAAAAATACACAAATGTAATTTTGCTAGATTTTGAGTGTTAGGTTTTGGAGGTCTCGCTTATATTTGTTCTGCATGACCTAAGAACAGTCTTGAGAATGCTCCTGAAAGTCTGAGACAAATAAATCCAGCATTTTGGAAATCGAGATAAGGAAACAGAGAGCGATAGCAGGAGCAGGAGCAGGAGTGTGAGATCTTTAAGCCATGTTAAAGCGGTAGGGTAGGGCACTGTCATGGCTGTGTGTCTGAGAGGGCTTCAGCCTTTGGCTCTCTGTGCATTTTAACACACCATAAATCATTCTCCCAGCCCAGCCCTGCATTACGTGAATGATATATTTTATTTACACTATAGAGGAAAACACACATGGTCCTTATTAATCATCTCCCACCTTTAATAATGAGTCAACTTCCACTCATTCATCACCACTTCCAAAGCCATGCCTGCAGAGAAATACAGAGGGGGAAGAAGAAGGAAAAACAAACATAGTTCGCTAACAAGGTGGCTGTTTGAGGAAGGATATGTAAAATGCTTCAGAATGCGATTGTCACATTCATAAGGCATTAGAAACCAATACTATAATGTAGTAGAGCGTGGAGATTTTAGCCCAGGGGATTTTAGCTATTTAGTTTGTCACTCTTTGAGAATAAAATACCTAGATGACATGAGAACTTTTCTGCTCCCTGACATGTTTATACAAGCGAGCTTCAGCACCATTACTCATTCTCACTTGTCTCTCTTAGAAGTCTCCTCTAATGATCGAGCAGAAGCATAACCACAGCCCTATGACATGGGTGTCATAGAAATCTGCTACATTTGCCAATGTGGCTGCATTACTGTCAAAGCTCATCAAAATGAGGCATTTAAAATCTCAACCTTTCTCCACCCCCTCACCCACTAGAAAAGATGTTCACTAAATGATAGCTGATTTCCCGTCTTTGTGCTTAAAATAGATTTTGCCCTGCTATCAGAACGCAAGTCGGATACAGTGAAACATTTTAAAGTGATTCCTCATGTTTGAAATGATTTAGAAAGCAATCCGTCTTAACAGCAGTCTCAGAAAGTTGTACTTTACTATGTTCAGAGTCTTTGGAGTTATTCCAAATCACACAAGAGAGGGCAAGAAAGCTGTTCAACACATCTCCTCTGGTCTCCACTGTGGGAAATATAATATGACACTGAGATAATAAGGGACGGTAGACAACTGTAACTAAATTCATATACGAAAGAACCTAAAGGATTGTGAGCAGCTGCAGAAAACTCTGTGAAACACATAGCGGAGGTAGCTACTGCAGGATATTTTACGTTCGAGTATCGCAGGCATGATACAGTTCTGAAAATAAAAACACAACCAGACATCATCTAACTTCAATAACATAGTAAACCACCACCAGCAGAAAAAAACAAAATGTGACAATAGCACACAGACCTACTTTTTAGATTACATTCTCCTACAATGTGTAAAGCATTATTTAAAGCAAAACTTTGACAGAGTGTTTGTGATTGTATGTAGATTTCCTGTCTCTGACATACTGTATATTTGAGTATGGAAAAGACGAGATCTGATTATAATAATTGTTTATGCAATACCTGCTATGTGGGTAGATTTCTTCTAACTACTTTATCTTTAATTACCCTTTTCATATAAACCCTATGGTGATACTCACTAAAGCTATATTTATTTTTTTTAAATATTCAGTGTCTTTGCTTCCCCATGCACACAGAAATAGAACTATTGTACCGTAAATGTGTGGGTGATGGCTCCGAAATTGTATAAGTAACAAATAATTGAAAAGACAGAAATAGTTGCCTTTGTGTTGCAGTCTGTCAGTAATGGGTTAGATCTTCTCAACACTCAGGCTATGTTTGTGCTTAATGAACCAAGAAAAAGGTCATTACAAAATAGCAATATCAATTTTTTGAGAGTGCTATAGCTATCATAAAGGGAGTGGGAAAGTAATAGAAATAAGATTTAACACTTGGTCCTGCTAATGTGTGCAAAAGAGGTTAACTGCTGTGTTTAGTAACAAGCAAATGCTGCTCCTCCCATTAAAGGTGGCGGCCTCTTTTATTGTCTAGCTTTAGTGAATCGTCACAGCTTGGCACTGGCTATATAGTATCAATAAACATAATTTTATGAAGTAGCATATAAGCAATAGCAGATTCAGTGATTAAAGTGATTTTGTCTATTGCCTGACAATATAAAACCACTAAATAACTAATACATTTTGAAAAGAAAACAGTGTATTTACAAGGTTTAAATGCCAAGTTTAATGATGTGCTGTGATTACCATTCTTAGTTAATTTCCCCAAGACAACCTAATTCTGTACATACAAAAACTGATCTTTTTCGCCAAATCACATTCTTACCTCTTGCTGATACAGATTTAATAAATTACTGTTAACAAATTCTTGTTCTCCTCTCCCTTTCTTTTCTGTATTCCCTGACATTTTCACTCCCTTTTCCAACCAATGATATATCGAAATCTATGAGCCTGTAATCCTATTAATAAAGCTCTCTTGTCCATGTTACATTTATTTTCCCCCTAATCTCCTTCCCTTCTACTTTCCTTTGCTCTCTCTCGTTTTCTCCCTCTCTCACACTTGGTATCTCTCTTTATGTCCCTTGGCTGACCTCTGTGAAGATTTTCCCCTTGCAAGGTTGAGAGAAATTCAGACCAATACTAAATATAATGCCCATTGTGGGTTTCACACGTAACAAGGCTGTTGATGGCATGATCAAGGGTGATTGAGACTGACTGACCAAGCCAGCCATCTTCACCTGTGTTGCAAACAGACGTGCTACATATTGCCATGATGTCGAAACCGTACAACTGCCTCTAAAACTTTTTTTTTTGAATCCCTAAAAGCAGATCTGAAAAAATAAGAACATATTCACGAAGGCCCTTTAAAAGCATAGCACATTCACACAAATGTGGCCATGAACCAAAATATACAACTGTAATTTACACACTATCATGCCAGGAAATAATTTCCACACACTTATCACTTCTCTTATGCAGATTTTGAAAAATAAAGAAAAAAATATTTCTAATTCTTAACACATAATTGCCACAACAATTTGAAGCACACATGTCTGCCTGTATGTAGGTGTCTTTTCTCAGGGGATTAAGTATGGTGGCTCCATACATGCTTAATCCCGCTGAAATCCTTGTCATGCATGTCCCTATAAGGGTTTATGGTACTGACCAAGAACAGCACAGCACTGCCATCCTCATGGGGTGACCAATCCAGTGGGCACAGGAGATGCCTTCCCTCTGCAGACACCCCTACATCCCCTACACAGTATTAAATCCATCAGTTCCACAGCCAAATCCAAATGATTCAATCCCAGACTAGGAGACTCCTAAAACCTTGCAATTTGTTCTCGCCAATCCTTTCCATTTCTCCTAGTAAACATAATGTTGAATAATGGGGATCTCACCGAATCTTGGATTCATCTTCAGCAAGCTTTCAACAACATCAAATCAGTCTTTGGCAAATGAATGAACTGATGGCACTAGCATGAAGAAGATAGTTTACGTTAGTATTCAGCTTTTGAAACTACAGGATAGAGGAAAAATAGTTTGTTTCTCATAAGCTTGTAAAGCATTTAGAAAAGATTCTGGAGAAGAAAGAAAAAAAGGAACAGGAGAGGAATGCTTAAGTAATCGTTGAAGATCATAAGCTAAAACAAATCAGCATTATTGTATGGTATAATTTCTTTATTTTTATCCACACCATTCATAATCAAGAAGGACATTTAAAATGTATGTACATTTTTTTCACAACAGCATTTCTGTGCCTATCTTGTATTCAAATGTCAGTAGAAAAAACGACGTTTATAAAAACATCAATCACTAAATCAGTATAGCAGCGGCTTGAATGTTCACATCGTGTGAACTGTTGACACAATGTTTAGCTTGATAAAAAGTTTCTAAATCACTCAGCTATTTGTTTTTTCTCATCAAATGCAATGAGGGGTAACAGTCCCAGAGGGTACATAAACTGACCCCTGTACATGTCTGAACCATAGGAACACAGCTACATTTATTTTCATATTTTAAAGACCGAAGGAATTACATTAATTGAAGGAAACATTCTGAGTTGTTAAACTCTCCAGTGGATCCAGGGTTGCAGATTTGTTAGCAGACGTGCAGGACAATAAAAGTGAAGCAATGATGGAGTAAGTGAAAAGTTTAATGTGGCTCTCCCTCGGCTGCATAATGTGTTGTGACCGATGAAACATTTCCCAATGGTTCACACGGCTTTCTGTCAGCGCTGATGTAAAAGCCCTGGAGCCAGGGACCTGGGTCTGCCCTTTAAACTGGCGCCTCACTCTTTCAATTTGGTCCTCACCACAAAGAAAAAAACCAAGACAGAGGGAACAAGGGGGAGTATAGAATAAATACAAAAATGTATTTCTAAACTGTGTTGTCATGATAAATGAGGATCAAAGGGTGAAGTGCGCAAAAAGTATGTGAAAAGAATACATCATGATGATCCTAATTTATATCATTTGTGGAAAAAAAGAAAACACTCTTTTACTATCAGTGCTGTGTGACTTGCTGTATAAAAATGTAATTTACAATTACATGAAAATTATGCACCTGGTGAAAACAAGCATTTAAACTTAATTAAATACGATATACAACAGAGAAAAAGAGAACTACTGCACCCTCCTTGTTTAACTGTATCAAAAATAAGAGGCTTAATATGGAAAATGGAATACATTGAAATACAGTGATTTAATATGCTAGGCTATATTATGACTAGCTTAGTGTTCCTCTGCTTATGTTTTAGATATGTTCTCGACCATATGTGACCATATATATGGTTCATATATGGCAAACTTTGTTTTTGTGTAGCAGTCTCCACCTGTGCAATATATCTCAAATGAACAACTCATTTTAGAAAATTAGCACAGTAGCTCCATTGCACATAATTGACTCATTTTTATATTCATGAGAAGTGAGACGTCGTCCAACCGCAGCCACAAAGGAGGATAGAGATGCTTTACATGAAAATCTAATAGGCAATTTACATTTAAATTTCTACTGTCTCTGTTACGAGTGGATTTAAAAGAGCAAGGACCTGCTTTTAATGCCTTCATGCTGTCTCCGCACCTCCTCTTCATCTCCTCCTCTTCTACATCACCCTTTTCAACCTCCTGTGTCTCCCACAAGGCCTTTCATCCTCACCTTTAAGGGTACCCAATCAGCCGTGGGCTCGGCGTAGCTCCTATGGAGATTGCACAGAGGCAACCTGAACCCCAAACAAAGGCCGTTCATTAAAATATCTCCAGCAGAAAGCTCAGGGGTTCAAACTACTACATTAGCCTCTCTGCTAACACACAGCAGAGATCAAACCCCAGGTACACAACAGAGAGAGGTAGGTGCCTTATTTTAAACCGAAGTATTCCAGCAAGGAGATTGTCAAAGCACACAGGGCCTCTGCATTGCGGCTGTTTGGGTCAGAACATAAATGAAGATGTTAGGGAAAGTGGGTGGTTGAGCAACTGTTCTGAACAATGAGTGGGTGGCCAGATGTGACTTTTGATGTCTGCCTGTGTCACAGTCCAATCAAACAATTCCTGGTCCCCTTCATTAATATGACTGCTAATGATAGCGACTCACCTCAATCTGAGGCCTTTTAGATGAACACTAGGGTATCGCTCAGTACCAGCATGTTGAAAGGCCTGTGTGCAGTGTAAAGGTATGGCTGTCAGTTATATGAAAAATCTGTTATCATAGGGATGTAAGATGATGTGATGTCATGGTATCACAAGTAGTTGAGTGTGGCTAATTGGCTTGTTCAAATACAGAGTTTTGATATCGAGATCATGTAAAGGCCAAAAGAAAAACTTTACTTTTTGCTTGGCATTGCCGTTTTATTTGCTGGATTGTAAATTACATGTTTGGAGAACTATGGTGAACATGAAAGCCCTGCAATAAAAGCTAACTTTACATGGGATTTAACTATAATAATTGCTTACAATATTATTTTTTCAAAGGTCGTTTCACCACACATTGTTCGATCTGCTAACAAGTCTTAATACTGAAGTTAAAAGCAATACTTTTCTTAAAGAATGCAAATGATCAAGGATTAGTAACTCTGGATTAATTTCTTCCTTTGTGGGCTGAGGCAGACAAGGAAGAATGGAGGGTGAAAAGCTACAGCTCCATAAAAATCCAACTTTACTGCATATAGAATTATACACCTTATGTGCATCATAAATGGTGGGTAATTCATCCATAGAAGTAATAAACCATGGAATATGGATAGCATATATTCTACCTAACAATATACTTCAGTGGGGAGGAAGTAAATATGGTAGTGTGATTTACAAAGTACACCCATAAATTATTGGAATATTTAACGAGTTAAACATTGCACGGTGTGATGCACTGGAGCTGTACTGCACTGCGGTTGTCATTTGAAAGGATAATAGTGACTGTGGTATGACATTATGAACATGTGACGCCTCGTGGACATGCTCTGCCAGGAGGAGACACTGTGCACTGTATCATCCCCATTCTTAATAAAAGGCGATGGCGCCTTCTGAGCATAAGGAAAGTTATGGAAAATATCTCTCACCCAAGGACACAGCGCCAGATGTGCTAAGACTTATGGGAGCAATCATAGGTGGCCAAGGCTCTGGTGTGGGTCTTATTAAGTTAGGCTGCAACCCAGCACCTTCAACTTATTAAGCTGTCAAGAGTTGCAATGATTAAAACCAAAGAAAGGTCAGTCACAGACCTTCAGCATTGTGCAGACCCTGATATTTGCTTTTAGGCCCCAGACCTAATGAAGACGTTTTACTTGATACATATATGGGGGGACTCAGAGAAATAGTTCTTTTGTGGTACCTTTTTTCAAGTTCCCTTATTCATCTTAGATGGCTTGTAAAAGTGTCCAATACTAGTATATCCTCTTTCCCCACAACTCTATCCTTCTACTCTTTTTCTATCCTCCCAGGCTCCTTTGAAATTAATTTAATCCATGACAAAGAGGCAGATAAATAGAGAGAGATAGAGAGTAAAAGAAGGGGAGAATAAGTGAAGAAATCAGAACCATGGGTAACTGCGTGCTGTTTTGCACTATCGTAGTTTCTCTATTCAGCAGTTTTGCATAATATCAGCATGTGTGGGGATCAAAGGGAGTAGGTTAATGGGAAAGGGGCTAGGGGATAATTACAGGGAGGGGACAGGTCGGGGAGCGGTGGGTCCAGGTGGGGCTAGCCCTGCTAATATGCTCCCGTTATGCTGACAGCAGGATTCCGACGTCTGCCACTGAAGATTAAAAAAAGGAAGGAAGAAAAAAAAAAACAATCTTGGGAGTTTATTGAGGACTGTCATGGGCGTCCCTCAGATGCTAGGCGACGGCTGCTGCTCACAGATTTATTCTCTTGTCATCGCTGATGATGCCATCCAGAGAGTAGCAGATGCTAGGGGAAAGTATGGTGGAGAGAGAAAAGGGGAGTGGAGACACAGGGTCCAGTAGAGGGGTAGGGTTCAGGGATTACAGTCCCTGGGTGGAGAATCAATCACAGATGAGTGAGGTGGGGTGATTTGGTATGTAGTGTGGGGTGGGGATGGGGATGTGGGAATGATGCTGTCTTCAACAAGCGCCACTCAGTCACACCATTTCAATTTTAGTCCTCATGAAGAGATTTGGTGTGTCAGCTGTGTCATTCTCATCTTTTCCATGTCTGGACATCTCCCCCTTTCTTTCTATAAAGTATATATAGGTAAAACAGTTGTAGCCACCTGCCCAGGGAGATATAAATGTGACCATGCCAGCAGCCAAACTATTCGTTTAGAGGCCTAATTCTGACATGCCTTTGACACCCTGCTAAATCTGTATCATTAGCAAGATACACAGATGAGGCTATAAATGATGGAGAGGGGGCAGTGAGAGCGATACATATATTTAAAAAAAAGACAATTGAGCAGAAAAATGAATGTGTTCACGTTCAAAGCACGTCCTTGACTTCAGAGGGGAAAAAGAGGCAGATGGAGTGAGAGAGACAGATTTGCCTGTTTTGGCAGCACTTGGAGTGGCAAATTGAAAGTGACATATATAAAACAGAGGGGCCAGATAAAGTTCTGTTTGGTCTCTGAGGGGTTAAAGGAAGCTAGTTAACTGACTTGAGATGACGGAGGTTGAGTATGTAAGAGAGCCAACCATTGTGGAATTCAGTTTTGTATTTATTTATTTAGTCATTTATTTATTTGCTTGCTAGAAAGGTTGAACAACACTATTTGTCCAGAGGTGAATAAGTTAGTTATTTTTTATTTTTACAAGAACAGACCAAGTTTAATGGGATTAGATATTATGCAGTACGTTTGAGTTGTGTAGGGTACATAAGTACCTACAGAAACCTTTTAAAACTTTCTTTCTACTTCAGTCTACTATTTCTGGTGAATATGTGTATTTAAAGATACTATATGAAGACATTAGTGGCCTGTGATTGAAGGAATAGTTAACCATGCACTGGGTATACAATTCAGTTTGGTTTGTTTCAAGTTGCAGTATATAAATGATCTGCTTTTGAAGAATTGACTTCATTTTCTCAATGTGAAAGAACTTCAAGGACGTTCTAGTGACACAAGGCTACTAGCAGAGCCACAGGTCTGAGATCAGCCTTTCCTACAGATACCATAACCATGGCCGTAATTACCTCAATGACACACCTAGCCTGAGATCTGCTCCTGGGACCAACTTCTCGTTCTATTCCTACTATGACTGCTGGCATCGACTGTTTTAAACCTGCCCTCCTGTCCGAGCTGTAGGCCCCCCAATGGTTTTAGTCACATGTCAGTCAGTCTAAACTCATTATCATATGTCCTCTAAACCTCAGACATCAGTGTGTGATGACTGTCTCAGTCGACCAGAAGACTGGAGGCTAAATGAGAGCTGTCTGCATTAGAAAAACTTGTTCCAACCTCTTGTCTCTCTTATGCCCTCCGTGGAATCCATGCCCTAAATAGTGATGTTTTACCTGAGGCCTCCTTTTCCCTCTTCTAACAACGTACTTGCATCCCAAAAGAAAACTGAAAGTGTTTAAAATACCTAGGTGAGGGGGTGATCATGTAGACTTTACCTATGAGAAAAACAAGTCCAACTTATAACAGTTGAATTGAACAGGTTTAAAATGCAGACAATGGACATACACGTATGCATAGACAGAAACTTGTCAACGCAGTTTAAAGAGGATCCTTACAAAACTGAATGTTTAGCTGTTCTTGCTCGGAGCTTACAGTATGCTGACTGTGCACTGATTCAATTCAAAGATTTCTGGCAGAAAAAAGACTTAAACAGCCTATAGCTATCCCAACAGGAGCAGTAAGTGAATAACAATGTGCTACTGAGAGCCTCTTTAGCATCACATATATACTGCTGGCTAGCATTGTGTTTGGCTCCCTTCTCTCCTGCGTCGCAGTGCACTGCTCCTACAGAAAAGAAAAAAAATCTTATCTGTCTATCTTTGTGATCAGTTACACGCTCATTATGCTGGATCCATCAACATTTTGAAAAGCTTGAACACTCTTTTTTCCCTAATAGTTCCCAGGATACACTCAACTGCAGTTGAAAGCTCCAGTTACCTGAAACAAATTGCCTCAAGAAATCTGAACTGCCGCTAGTCTGCAAACGTAAAGAGAGAGACATACAAGAGCTTCAAAACATTAAAGCACACAATACTCCTGTGTTTTCAGCTTTTTTGAATTGTCCGCTTAAAAAAGAAATAAATAAAGAATAAAAAAAGGAACCTTGTAGTCTGTGTGTGTATTCGCGTAGAGTTTGCGCTTTGGGCAAAACGTTGTGTTTCACCACATCCCCCCTACATTCCCGCAGTATAAAAAGAGCTTTGACACAGCGGTAAGATAGAGTTTCACAGTGTGTTTGAGGGAATGTAATATGTTAAGATGTTACCAACATGGTTTCCATTACAGTAGAATAACAGATTCACGTTTTGTAGAGATAAGCACTGAGGGGGCGTTCGGAGCATAGCCTGCTGTGACATACTGAGTATTTATGTCGGCTGATGATGGGGGACAAAAAAAAAAAAAAACATGGATAGGCAAGGCCTAGTGTATGATATATGAGAGAGCCAGAAATAAAGTATTGACAAGAAAAAGAGGAGCCTTTTAGTGCATATACATTTGCACAAAAGAAAATCTGAATTGACTAAATCCCATTTTTTAATCCTGAGGCAACAACAAAACACATAAGCACAAGCCGACCACCCTGTTCTGCCATACCAATGTGATATTTTTATCTTTACTGCCTCTCTCTCTCACTCTCTCCCTCTCCCTGTTTGTCTTTGTCTCTCTCTCTCTCACTGGCCCTTTGGCCTGTGCCATTTGAGGGCTTATCGAAGGCTGTGAAGCCCAGGTTGGGTTTGGCTGCAGACTGCTCCCCACTGGGATAAGAAGATGGAGGGTTTCTGCCAAGACCACTGCTTACATCGACCCAAAGTGCCTGTGCACACATAGATGTCTCAATCACAGAGAGGCCTGCACACACAGACACACAATGACACAGACGCACTTTCTTTAACATGTAAGCATGATGTGTGGATCAAATACAAATAATACGTTTGGCAGAAGTTGACCAAAACCATTACAATAGTCAATTCAAGGTTTAGGATTTTCTTCAGGTAACAATGTGAAACCATTTTTACTGTGTAGCCTTGAGTATTTGTCAGGATACTGAAAATGTATTATCATCTTTTTCCATGAATATATCTTTTGTGGGACATCAAATTCAGGTGGTCATAGAGGTGGTAAAACCAATCAAATATTCTCCAAGGTTGTTATAAAAGTTTGGCAGATGTAGCCTCTGCTGGAGAGAATAGCCGAGAAGAACAAAACAGATGAGAACAATAAAATACAGAGGAGGAAAATACAGTGCAGACTGTAAGTATTTGGACAGTGACACGTTTTTTTGTTTGTTTTGACTCTGTGCTCTAGCACACTGGTTTTGAAATGAAACAATGATGCTGAGGTTAAAGAGCTGAATTCAGCTTTAATCTGAGGATGTTTACATCAATATCAAATGAACTTAAGGGGAACTGATGACTGCTTGAAATATACCGCCCATAGAAATCACCAATTCCTACAAAGGTCATCTGATGTGGATGTAAACACCCTCAAATTAAATATGAATGTTGACAATCTAACTTCTCTGTCATTGTTCATATCAAATACAATGCATTACAGTACAGACCAAAAACAACAAAAATGTGCCACTGTCCAAATACTAGACTGCACATCAGGAAAAGTAAAAAGTAAATAAAGAAAAGATCTGAGTTCATCATGAGTTCAGCAGAAAAACGCCAGGAGAAAGATGAGTAGGGGGGATAAAAATAAAGATCCATTTCTTTTTTGTTTCTCCACTTTCTTTCCCCCGCACCTTCTTCCCTCCCTGACTCCTCTCATTCTGCTCCTCACCTCCCCTGAACTTTCTTGCTGCTAGGTATTGCTAAAATGATTAGCTGCCAGCAATCAGCCCCTGGCCAAATCAGCTTTGAACTGGTCAGGGCAGACTTATCACATGACGGCCAGTCCCCCGGCTGGCCTTGCGCTGAGCGTTGGCAGGTGAGACCTGCATTACAGCTTGCATAATTCCCCAGATGGGTGCGATGAGTTCACAGCAGCTTTAGCAGGAACCAAATTGTGGGGATTGCTGACATATAATCGTTTTAGAGGGGTGAGCGTGCGTGTGAGTGTGTGAGTAAGAGAGAGGAGACAGCCTCAATACAAATTGTGCTGTTCTTCGAATTTCCACATACACATCATGTATTTCATGCACGTACACACTCATAAAGAGAGTGATCTATTTTTGAATCATACATGTGTGCTTACACACAGACACGCACACACAGGAACACATACATACACAGAGGTGAGGAAGACATAACGAGGTCAAACACAGAGGCAATAAAAGCTGTGGTGTCCGACTGTTGATCTCATCCCGGGTTCATCACTTTAAACAGGCTGAAACAGCAGGAGAAGGATCTGCTGCCGAGCAGAGACCTTCCCAATTAGGATGAGTCATGCACAATGGCAGGGCCCTACATACACACACACACACACACACACACACACACACACACACACACACACACACACACACACACACACACACACCTTGGCCCTCACTCGGGGAGACAGTCTGTCCTATCAGAGGTGAACATAGCCCAAGCAGAGCAGTGCGATGATAAGGAGGAGGCTGATGGGAGATGTTGCTCTGCATGCTTCCCCCCAGCGCTCACACTTTTTTTCCACCTTTATTTTAGCACAGGGCTGTTTTTGTGGTCTAACACAAGGTTTTGACCGCAGACACCCACTCCCAGTGGGACCACTAAACTGAGCACCAACCTCACAGCCTGGTCTGATGTGTCAGTAAGCAAAATCACCACTAACTATGAACCTTCTCGCTCTCGGTCTCTTTGCCCCCCACACCCTCTCGCGTACCTCTGCTCTGCACCCCAAACACCCCTAGAGCAGCAGTCGACCGCGCTATGCTCCTGCTATCATGTGCACCTTTTCCTTGTATTTCCACATTCTCTGACAGCTCCTCTTACAGTAGGTAACACTTGAGAGAAAGTGGAGAGGGAAGGGGAAAAACAGAGGAAGAGTTGAATCTGGCATACAGAGTAACAATGTGTTGTCCTGTAAAAAAGAAAAACTGAGGAGATAAAAATCTGGGGTGTAACTGTGGACAATCTTTAACTGTTATGGCCTAAAATGTAATATGTCATCCCTAATAAAGTGTTTCAACAGATCAAAGCTTATAATATGTGGAGGAAATGTTTCAAACTGCATCCCATCTCCACTTAAATTTTGCCTTTCCAGTTCCTAATACCCTGTGTCACATCAGCCTATGAGTGTGTGAGTTTTGTTTTGGCCTGCTGTCAGAATGAGTCTCCTGCTGAATAGACATATCCATAGTGGCATATTGTTGGGCCTGGGGGGTCTTAGAGTGGAGGAAGTCCCTTTCAGTATTTAACCACTATTTTCACATCAAATGCACCCTTCCGCCTCTGTCCTCCTCCTCCCTCTCTTTCTGAGGCACACACACAATCATTTACACACGCATGCATAAACGCACACACCTTCACACACATAGACATGCGTGCACACCTGATCCTGACAATCATCATGCCACTACTGATCTGCACTCCGTTGAGGTCACGGTGGAATGACAGCTGTCACTGAGTCCCCATTACCCCCACACAGCAGGGAATTAAAGACAAACAAACCTGCGGCCATTGGAAGAGGAGGTGAAATTGTGTGTGTCTGTGTGTGTGTTCATTGTGTATGTCCTTGGGTCCCTGTAGTAGAGCTACAGTGTGAGTAGGGGGGATGCCGTCATTCTCTTATGTTTGCAGGGAGTAATAAGGGCAGAACTCTGTTGTTTTTCCATTTCCTCTCATGTGCTTCTTAGATAACATGATCGGTGCTATAGAAATACTTCCATGAAGTCTGATGTGCCTTTTGTCTTTGAATGATTTCAAAGAAAAAGGGTTGGCAAATGAGAAAATGTGAAGTCTAACACTCATTCAGTCTAACAAAATTTCTGTATAATTTTAAGATATTTTATTGAGCAATCAAAGTACTAAATATGAGTGGACTATCCTGAATAAAACTCTAAGAGGAAAAAGAATTTGCTTTAGTCTAATAAAAGATTCCTCAAAAATTCTGCATGACACAGTGACCAAAGGACAAGAACAGGCCATGTCCTATTTCTCTACCATGTGGATCTTAAAATCGTCCAATTCCTCTGGTATTTACACTAGAAGTGTAATACACGGCCCATCGTTCTTGTGACCTCACCTTTAGTTTGTCACTCACTGCTGACGGCGAGGCCGCTCTGTAGTTTACATGTGTTCCACATCGTTTAGCATGCAGCCCAGGCACAGTGCCACCGTGGCTTTTAACCTCTGCTGGGGGGTTGGGTTGGTCTGTGGCCCCCTCAAGGGAGACCATCGCTTTAATGGTAATTTAAGTGTAAAATCTGGTCCCTGGGAAAAAGGTCATTGAATCTGCATAAGCCCCTTGAGCCAGGCTTAGGACCCTGTCGGCCTTCAGGACTTGCTCGTCTATTCCCCTTTCCTTCCATCTCTCACTCTTCCTCACACACACACACACACACACACACACACACACACACACACACACACACACACACACACACACACACACACACACACACACACTTGCCCTTCTATCCAAGTCCCTTGGCTGCACAGTTCCACTTGGTCCTCCATATTAGTCTGTGAACAATACTTAGAGATGCACTGGAATTAGTGCCGGGGGTAGATGGGATGAGAGTCTTGGTTGTTCTTCCTTGACTGCCCTCTGTATCCTAAGAGGGGACTCAACATTTGAGAGATCGATACTGAAGTCATGCATACTTCCCAAAAGCATGACATTCATGTTCACTACACATGCTCAAACATGAAAACTCACACATACAATCACATGCACACTGACTGGGTCCTCTCGCCCTCATGTAATGAATCCAGCCTACTTGCTGACAGATGGGGAAAGTGCGGCTGAAACAAAACATTGTCAGTCATCTGTGGAACCACATATTAGATTGGAACTTCTGCTCAAATTGTATGAGCATAAGCATATGTTGTTTTGTCTTTTTGATTAGGGTTAGTCGTCTACTGTGTTGCTCCACTTCAACTGCTATGAAACTCTGAGGAGTAGCTTTTCTGTCAACAGATGGCGAAATTAGCTCAGGGCAAATGTGGTTCTTATCTACAAGCAAATATAAAGGCATGTAGAATGAAATACACTATCTGCAAATTAAACACCATACACTAAAACAAAGTGTATACAGACACAAATATGCTCATGTAATTATGCACTTGTGGCATGAAGCAGAAAAAGCACAAACACTCACAAGAGCAATATGTTTCAACACTGCGTAGATTGCAACATTAACCAATAATTTTCACTTAAGTAGAAGCCCACAATAATGAAAAAGCTTTTTAATTATACAGAAACATATGTGCTCCTATTTAGTGAAAGCCAACAAGTGAGACACACATGAAGAAATAAAGGAAGTGAGGAAGAAATTAGGGGTGCTGTAACAGGAGGAAGGCAGAAAAGTAAAGCTGAACTTTAGGTATGAACTATCGTCCGTCACACCTCAGTTTCCTTCCATACATGCAACACTTTCAAGAACTATGATAATCGTTGGGGCAGGGCAAGTCCGGATGGTGTTTTCAGAATCAAAATAGTGTCAGGCTTCATTTCCTCCTCCGCTGCCACTTAACAAAGGGGTATTTTGAAGCCATACAGGAGGCAGCCATGACAGTCCATCCCTGGAGCATTTTCCCCATATTTGAAAACATGTGGGAATGCTTTCTCTCAAACATAAAAGGATCAAGACTCCCTATATTCTAAAGGGAAACAGAGCTGCTGTGGCATAGTGTTAATTTTAACAACTTCTCCCTTTATTTGGTACAGCATTAACCTTGAGGCTGCTGGACCTCTTTTGAAGTGCTCTCTGCCTAGCATGAGAGTATCCAGAGTGAGGTCAGTAAGTCTGTTATTAAGAGTTATTAAGGGATAGTGGGCTCTGACTCTGAGTTATGACCCTTAAGTTTTTTCACAGAGCTCAGTTGAGTATACAGTCTATTTGTATGGGTTAATGTGACAGAGCTCTATCTTGTAAGCAATAAAAGGCTATTATTAGTCAGGAAATGATTCAATGAATATAGGTTTTGAGGCTAGATTTAAAAACAGAGACACTGCCAGCAGACCTAATCCTAACTGGAAGACTGCTCCAGAGTCTGGTTGCCAGTTCAGCAAAAGCTCAATCACTGTTTGATTTTAACTTGGTTTGAACTCTGACTGCGAGACAGCCAAAAAACCTATACTGGCAAACCTGAGAGGGCTCTATGCACAGTAGGGAGTTACAGCTTAGATTAAATACATATTGCATTGTTTCAGTGCAAACCAAACATACAAAAAAAGTTTTTTCTATCCAAATAATATAATACAACCTAAAGAAAATCATGTATTATAGTCACTGAGCTTTTTGACATTAAATACTCACTGTGAAAATATCTACAAAGTATGCTGTAACTACCACACCTTTCTTCACATGCTCTTTGAAAATAAATAGAGCTTGGGACATGAACCGCTGCACACAGAGGAGGATAAAACATTCTCCACCACCCAGAACTGGAGGGAAAAGTCAATGTGGGTGAGATCAATGCGACATTTGTAATGGATGACGATGGATCACTAGTTTAATATTAAATCGGTGGCGGCGCTGGCCTTACGCTATCTCCAACGAATAAATGTTAACTTGTTATCTGTTCCTTAAAGAACACTGCCATTGTTTGTCTTCTCTCCCTCCAGCCCAATCCCACAATTGATTGGGCCTTTATTGAATGCTCAAACAGTGCATGCAACAATTGATCACTCCAAATTAAATGTGCACTGGTTGTTTCCTTTCATACCAACATCCCTGCATACTACACAAAATGTGGTGACGTTAGAAACTAAAGGAAACCTTTCAAATTAATTCAGAATTTAATTTCGATGTCATTCTTTTCTCCTCTCTTTCTTTCTGTCTCCCTTTTTTACTTCCTCTCTTATTCTGTGCTGTTGTTGGCTTGACCTCTGCTCTCGACCCCTGACCCTTGACCCTGAGACATCTGACCAGTCACCACTCTGGGGGAACCAAATTAATAGAAGCGTTGCTCGTTAATTGCATAAGGGGCCAGCTAAGAGATTCATCACCTCAGTCATTGCCATTGCTTTACTTTGACCCCCCTTCTTTGGTCTCCCAGAGGGCGTTTGGGGGCAGGCCCAGCTGTGCTTTTCCTATAACCCTTCCTGTGTTTGCTGTGTAATTATTCAGCATCAGCCCTTATTAATCAAGTCGATGCCCTTACGTTTTAAATGGAAATTGCGGGGATTAATACAAGCATTCATTTTGTCTAGGAAATCTTGATGGCTTTAGCCCACTAATCGAATTGGAATAAAGAGGCCACGGCAATGGGAGGAACTTGATTGAATTAAGGGAGAGGCAAAAGCACACATTATACTGTATCTGCCAGCAGGGGCCTAGGCTGACGCTAACACACACATACAAAAAAAAACACAAATCGCAGAGCATGGCCCACCATGACACTTTGATGAGTCATAAGTGCATTGCACATAAGAGTATCATTTGGCCTCATTAGGATTGATGATTGTACTTATGAATACATTGATTATAGAGAATATTTCAAAAGAGGATTTCAAGTTAAAAAAATAATATGGAGATTGGACATCATGATTACAAGCTTTTTTCTTGCCACACACTTTTGCAGTCAAGCCACTAGTGCATGTACATGCATGCTCTCACACATGTACATGTGCTGCCACTAATGGTGCAGGTGACTGCAACATGCGTTCCCATATACACATACGTATGCAGTCCCTCACACATACACACAATAACACACGCATCCCCATATTCATATCCCCACTCATAGACTCATAAATAAATAAACCCCTGTTCCTGTATTATATAGTACTTGGTTCTTCTGTCATTAGGTTACACTCAGTTCCTCTGTCTCTCTCCCCTTCTCTCTCTCACTTTGTTGCAGCTCTCGGGTCAGCTCAGGCTGCTGAGAGTCTGACCATGATGCCAATTATCCACTGGCCTCACTGCTGGATACATGCACACAGTGCACTTCAGCTCATACATGCACACACAGAAACACATTCACACACTCCACAAATAAATGCACATGTATACAAATGCCAATATAACAAATTGAAACATGTATTCGCCCTTAAACCTATGGTATGGACTGAAAATCAGTTAATCATTTTGAAAACATTGTGTCGCTTTATATAGATCACTGATCACTATAGAACAGAAAAAAAAACGAAGACCTTCAATTTAATCAGGTGCAAACATGTTAACATACTGACACAGCTTTAGTATCTAATCCTCTGACCAATACAACAAATCCGCCTTTTCTCTACCACTTTACTATTCCACCTCTCTATCATCCCTCTTTTAACCATGTTTTCACTCCCTGCAACCCAGATTGACAGACAGATTAGATTGGACACAGTTGACGGCAGAGGAAGCAATCAGATCCTGTGTTTGGCAGAGGTTTTGTTTGTGTAAAATGACACAGAGGCCTTGCTCTCTTTCCCATATCTCCCTCTCTCTCTCTCTCTCTCTCTCTCTCTCTATCTCTCTCTCTCTCTCTTTCTCTCTCTCTCTCTCCATAAGAGATGCCATTGGCACAATCTCGCAGGGCGATTACTATCAGGCCTGGTGGAGGTGTTTCAACATGTCATTTGTCTGTCATTTGTTTGTCAACTGACGACAGCTCCATGTCTCTCTGGCGTATTTGTGTAGGTGTATGGGTGTGTTTGTATGCATGTGTGTACTGGTGAAAATGCACATTGTTGTATATTTCCTCCCTGCAGCACCTCTCCTTCAGGTATCGTCTCCTCTATTTGATATGGCAGTGACATTTTTTGACAGCATGTAGATAGATAAGATTTGTTGCGCCTATGAGCCATCTAGGGATTAGAAATGCACACTCCTTTTGGCAGGTACTGTCTAGATAGCTTTCTCTTGGCAATGTGAGATTCAACCAAACAGCTCTTGTGATTGTGATCTATGTACTGATCCTTAGTTTTGCATTGACTGTGACAGGCAAAAAAGCCACACACCACTTACTGTGCTGGAGTTGCTACACAACTGCATGCATTTCCAATTAGAAAGATAACAAAGAGATTTTTTTTCTTTTCCTTTGCAGGAGTGATATGTTTTCAGTGAGCGATAATTCAATTTTCAACTACATGCTCATTAATAAATTATGTGTTGGGAACATATCTGAGCTCTGACAATTTCTATATTTTCCATCTTTGCAAGAATATATTATAAACACTGCAAAGAAGTTAGTGAAACAGTTCAACAGTTTCCCACAGTCTTTTTTCCTTTTCCTTTCTAACGATTTCTATCTGTCAGAGTTCACAGTGACCCAAAACAGAACATCTTAATGCCTGAAATTCTAGCTAATTGAGATAAAATTACATTTAACTGACCCATAGAAATACTAAACATCTGTTCAGCCCTATCCCCTCTATTCAAACATACAAGTGGGCAGCAGTGTTTTCTTGGCCCATCCCTACCGTATGAAGGATTCAAGGCCTTTCTATTCATAGTATATTTGCCGATGAACAGTTATCTCATAGTCTCTGTCAAATCAATCATGTCAGATTTGTTTAGATCCTGGCCCAGAGAAGGCTTGTGTGTTTATATGAGCGGACTATCAAAGTGAGGGATAAGGGATGTGCAGCAAAGAATCATGGCATTCACATATCCACAGAGAGCAGCTTATCAGTTGTGTTTGGCCCAAGTCTTTGATGCTGCTGAAGTACAAATGTTACCATGTGGCTGTTGAATAGAGAGAAAGCAAAGAATCATGTATTGCAACTCAGCTGAATTGCCACTACTTTACAGTACTTCCCTGGTGAAGAAAAGTGATGTTTTTTTGTGTTTTTTTTCATTGTTTCTATCTTTCCCTCTATACAATGTGCAAAACAGTCAAGACAAAATAGCTCTTGTCTCTTAAATATTATCTCATTCATATTAAAAACTGCCTAGCTTTGGTTCTCTTGGCTCTGGCATAGCTCAGCCTCGGACTCATTTTTCTCAAGGGGCTAGTTAACCCCCACATAATCTGGCATTCCAACAGACTCTTCACTCTCCTCCTCATCCTCCTCAATGACCGCCATCTCTGTAGCGGCCCTGAAACATTACCAAAAACCCCAGCGTCACTTGGCCTGATTTATGGTGTCATTAATGTCAGGCTATCAGTGGACATGAGCACATGAGACAACAGACGAGCCGCCCCAAAAAACAAATAGTTTTGATTAAAGTCAAGGACATTCCGTACAGCTTTTCTGTAGAAAGGCATTCATCACATTTGATGTTGACCCTCCCTCCCTCCCTGCTTTCCTCTCTCCCTCTGCCTGCCTGTCTCTTTGGCGGTGGAGGTGATGGTAAAGGCTGCAAAAACCAAGGGCTGAGCTAACACAGATACAGACAGCTTATGTGAGGGGTTATACAAATCAGTGTGTAATACAAAGTTGAAACAGCAGTGAGTGGATTAATTCAACACTAAAGGGATTACAGTGTAGAGGTTTACACGGACAAACAGTGGGTCATAAATAGGGGGCTTGATTTTTACATGCCTCTTTTCAATCAGCTAGTCAACCACCTAGTTTTTATTGTCAATGTGCAGCAGAAGTCCATCTTATATTACATGCTTAGACGACAAACTGCTCCTACATCATCATCCCTGAGGTCAACATGTGCTATGTTGCTTGTTATACATATAACATTTTGATGTCTGGCCTGTCAGCAGGTACACAGTCCATGCCAAGTCTTTAATATGATGCTTGGAGAGTTATAGTAATAAGAAGATAACAGAAATTGAAATGCAGACATCGTTTACAGTTTCCTAAACCAAACATCTGTTAAAGTGACGGAAGAAGGGTCGATGTGAGGAGGATTCCAGAGACGATGGGAAAAGCACTTCAATGCTGTTACTAACTTTTATCTCCCACCAAGAAGCTTCCCGTTTGTGTAAACATATCCCAAAGAGTCTGCGTAGCCTTTCCTCTTTCCTGCCTCTCTGGCCCGGCCACCCAGCCTGCACTTCAGCCCACAGGACTCGACAATAACTCAGGAGGTCAAGGTTTAAGAGGAAAGTTAAAGATGAAATTATGAGAATTGAAAAAGTCCACAAACAAATTAGCTAAAGAGGGGAGAAGAAAACAAGGCTTGCTTAGTTACTGAGTTGGCGTGTAACTCGCAGGCTAAACAGACATCACAGCCTTAACTGAACCTGAGCCGAGTTATATCTACGCCTACCCTTATCTAATAAAAGAGAGACTTAAGCTGTATTATTCTAAAACCTAAGTGTGTTATTCTAAGGCTGGCTGTTTTTAAGTGTCATTTTGTCACGGCTTGGGAGGAAAAGTGTGATTTTAATCAGGATAGCTTTAGGTGTTTTCCTGCTCTCCAGATGTTCTGGGCCCCGCCTGAGAAAGCTTTTTTTTTTTTGTTGCTTTTATTTCTTCCCCTCCAACGGAGACATAAGTGGAGGGTTATTGTGCTCCTCTCAAGGTCTCTCTTAAATGTCTCTCCCACTCAAATATTTGGACAGTCACAAGAGGAGAGAAATGTATCAGGTGCAACTTTTTTTAAAAAGATGCTAGTTGTATGTGGGTGTGTAGATTCTCAGGCAAATGTTGAGTTTGCCTATAAGTCAGTACAATATGTCCATACCCACACACAGGCACACCTGCTCAAAAGACAATAATATACTTTAAGTACATATTTACCTACATTTAGACAGCTAACAATTGAGTCCCTGATCAAACTAATAACATCATAACACCCATAGTAAGTTGTTGAGTATTTCCAGAGCATATTGTCATCATAACCACCATGTTCTAATAATGTAAGTATTGGATGGTTGATATGAAGTTACAAAATGACACCACCACTCAGAGGCCCCTCTGTATGAAAAAATGTGAGTGCGCATGCATTCATATGTGTGTGCCTGTGCACGTTTAGGTCTGCCCCTGATTTAACCAACCCCACATGTGACACTCAAAGAGGGTCTGATCCCCTCACCCCTGCTGGGACCCATACATCCCTGGTTCTCATTGACTTTGGTTTCATGCTTGCAGGGCAAATGCAAAATGGCAATAGAAAAAAGAACAGGGAGAAAAAAAACAGAGAAAAAGAAAATAAACATAAAACAGAGGATAATACAGAAAAATTCAAGCCATGTGGTTCTCTTGCAAGTAAACAACAAGCAGCCTTGGATGGAAAAAAGAGGCATCCCAGGGTTTTAATCCTGCAAGTGATGTGTGTCTGAAAATGTTGCTACCCCTGTGAGGAACTTGAGACTAAAACATTTAGGAGAAGTAATGCTGACTCCAAGAGAAAATAATGAGTCCCAATGGTCCATCACAGGTCCATGGTGCTAAAAATATTGTGTCAAGCTTTCTTCTTGTTTTTTTTGATGAAAAAAAAAAGAAACTAAACAAAACAAAACATGCTTCAAAAGTCGTAAAACAAACAGTTTAGTGTAAAGGGATATTTACAATGAACATAGTCACCAACATTATATCCTCTTGGAAGTCATCCATATCTATTAGATTTGGCTGGTTGTACTTAGATCCTGAGTGAAAGACTTGGCTGTGATTCAGTCAGAAATGTGTACTAGCCACCAGCCACCAAAGCAGTGGCATAAATCTTGAGATCAGCTTGTATTGATAGGACCTTGGCTACCGATTTGGTAACACGTGTGCATATCCATTTCCCTGACAGAGACTGATTGCACATGACTGGGGAGGTAATAGAATTGTCTTTAAGGGGCCGGACGTCATTTATTACAAGCAGAAGGTAGGCTACACCTGTGGTGTGTCCCATTACTCCAAATATCATTCCTCCTCTACTAAAGTACATCCTCCTTTCTTTCGTGACTTACGGCATATTGCAGAAGAGGTCAAATATGTTACTAGACCTGAAGAAAATTTCAAGTCTATATAAGTCCAGGAACATCTGATGGAAAATATAATTTTTCAAGAAATAATATGAATCAACCACCAAATTACACTTTTAAGATAACATAAAATGTTAAATAGTAAATGTTAACTAAAGTTTGCCATCAGCTAAAATAGTTAGCAGCTAAGTTCACACTATTTAGCAAACTACAAAAGCATAAGTTGTCCTCATGCAGGTTTTGTTAGACTGCTGTGATGGAGTCCCAACAAAATGAACACTGGCATTTTGTATTCAGTGTTAGAAAGAACCACAGAGAAAAAGGTGGGAAAATGACAGGAAATCATTGATGTCTTCTAAATAAAGGCCAAGGTTACTGCATCAGAAGTACAATTTCCCTTACTGATTTTGCCTCACTGTGGTATCACACCATCACATATGGTATGTACCAAGTTTGGTGAAGATTACATGAACTATATGCCAAAAAAGGCAAAAAAATGTGTTCCAAAATCCAAAATGGTCGAAAAATCTGAATGCTCTTTCGGAACATACAGTGGATCTTGGTGTCTGTGAGTCTGAAAAACGTTGTAATTTATGCCACGGCAAAAGGTAAAAAGCTCAACGGACCACACGTGAAGCCGGCTGCATTAGCTGCACCTATTTCCAATTTAGCCAATACTGCTAACCAACCATCTGTCATGTCTAAGCCTGATATAAGTTCCTAGTAGCCTTTTATTTCAAAAGAACAAAAGAATGTGCCAGTGACCATATTACGTTACACATGAGCATATGATTCATTTATCCTGGCCTCTGCTTTGCCTTTTTCTGAGGAAACTGACACCGTATCCTTAATACGTGCATAAGCATGTCTCATTTTCATGTGCTGGCAGATAAACTTGTGTTCCATTCAGAGTTGTTTGAACATTAAGTTAAAGTGGTTGTGAGCCCGGCTCTGCCTATCATTGGTGTTATGCTAATTCTGGGAAATGATGTGGCTGAAGGACGTGTCTGGGCAGATCAAGCACACAACCAGCACAACAGGTGGTTGTCCTGGTACCGCTTGATAGTAATGACCCTGATGAAAATGAAAAATAGTTTCCTGAGGTGTTCGAGTTGGGCGCTGTGACACATGCCATAAATATGCCCTGTCACTGTGCGGATGCAAAACCACGGGATGGTACCACAGAATTGGGTGAGCAAAGGGCCGATCCCATGCCGAAAGAAGCTGTTCCAGGTTGTTCTTCTGGCAGATAAGGCTTAAAAATGTGCACACTTACCTGTGTGCAAAAATGTGCACACGTGTAGATGTTCTCTCTCTCTCTCTCTCTCACTCTCTCCCCCTTTGCCCACACAAATATTTTAAAGATATGTTATCCAAAAGTCTTATTGTCAGATTGCATTTTTATCAAATGTATTCACAATACAAGACAAGTTATGAGATATGAGCTGTTGTTGTCAGGTATTTTTTTTCTTTTTTCTATGATACAAAACACGAGTTAAATTTTAAGATGAAATTACCATGATTGTTGTTAAAAAATAAATAAAATTCAGCACAGAATTTATAGGAGAAGAAATTAGTTCAGTTATTACATGAAATTACAATGATTGTTTCTTGATTTCATTTAAAATATAATTTTAGAGTTTACCCTAATCATTTCTTGTTGTCAGATGTTCCTTTTTTTAAAAACTGAAATAACGTGAAAAAAGTTCACTGAACCTTGTTGACTGTCATATTTAATTGTCAGTGTCCATTTCTTCAACAAACAATGGTGTTTGAGTGGAGAAGGAACATGGTCAGGCAGTGTATCAGATTTTTATGAAAGAATACTGGTTACATGAATTGATGCAACCCAGTGTCTGATCGGTGTAACCAGTACTTTTTCATACAAATCTGATTATATAAAGTAAAATAAATGTGAACTAAAATGTGGATAAAATCGCATCCACTTTTGCAACGCAACAATATGGTTTTCAACAAACCCTAACCCATTGTCACACAGTTATTTAGAAAAATCATTTGTTTTTAGGATATGTCCTGCTCAATATTGACAAAATGCATTCAAATTTAAATAAAGGAATTTGGAATTTTCTTTTCATTTGATGTTGTAAGATGAAGTAATTCTTTTTATAAGTGCATTTATATACACTGTTGGTGGATGAAATATTTAATATTCATCATTCCTTTGTGGTTACATCATTGGACATTTTCATTTACATTTTATGTAACAAAAAAAGTGCTAATGTCATTTCAAATGACATAAAACCAACATAAACACTAAATATATCATATTAACAAACCTGATCCATGCTTTTAAACCAATTTTTTTTTAGTTTTTGAATTTCTCATCTTGCCAACCCTTAATTGTCACGGACCCTTATACAGACCATAATCCGTTGACATTTGTGAACTGACTGGCACAGCACATGCCATATACTGGCAACGTCCCTAGGTTGAGTCCAGCAAGGGACCTTTGTTAGCGGCACTTAAAACTAGTTCACAACAAAATGTGGACAAATTTGGAGCAATTCAGCAGATCAGTTATAAATAAAGCAGGGAGGAATAGTACCAGCAGAAAGAGCCACAGTGAGATGTTTGATAAAGAGCTACAGACAAACAGCATACCACCAACAGGTAAACTAATTATTTTCACTTTGCCATGCTGTTTAATTGAAAACCACTCATAGCCTGCCAGCTAGACGTGCATACCCACAAAACAATGGAAAAATGCCATATGTAAGCGGAGCAGGGCAATGAGCTTGCATGCTGTGCATTGACCAGAAAGAAATCTGTGACGAGCCAATGATGTTTCAGTCTGCAGGTAGGAAAAAACATTGTAAACCGAATGTTCAGAGCAGTCTGAAGCCAGTGCTTTTTGCTCATCATTATTATTTTTTGCTACCATTATTTAATGAGCATGCAACATTGTAACATTATAGCACAGAACTCAAATGTACTTTGTAGGTGCGTCATGCCAGCACCTGTGGCTGGGATACAGGCTATTATCAGAAAGATTACAAGATAACTTACTGCCGTCACCCTCTACCATATTTCTCTTCTCACTGGGGTGCACAGTAGGTCACCTTGATACCAAACTGGCAAAGGTAAGGAAATTACCTTACTGCACCCAAGGAAAATGCCAGGTCATCAGTACAGAGCTGCTTTCCACACCGAGCACAGACACCACTATGTAGCCCTTAGTTTTGGAAACATAACTTACAACTTTCTTCTACACCTCATACAGTCAGTTCATGACCTTAAAGTTTAAGTTTCAGTTGCTGTTAATTTTGCTGTCTGACTGCAGAGCCAACAGAAATTTTATAGAAAAGAAGTTGAAGTGAATTTTCACCCAGGAATGAATTATTATTGTTTTGAATGCGTTCTTCAAGACTGCAACAACTGTCTTCCTGAGATAAGCCAAATACCTGAAATTTAATGACAACTTATTAAATAAAAGCTCCTTTGATTTCATTTACACGAAATTCTTCATCCATTGAGTTCTCATCATTAATACTGACATGCAGTGAGTCCCAATTTTCCCCAGCTCTCATCATACTCTCTCTTTCTCTCCTCTGTTCTTTCCTTTCCTTATCTCCTCAAAGTTTCTTACTGAGAGGGAAGCAGCTGTAATAAAGTCTTGAGATGTACTCCGGGTGTTAAGCTCTAAAGTCCCAGTAGCCAAATGTGCCAGGTACCCCAGAGACAAAGACACAGAATCGTGGTGCAAGTTTAACAGATTTATTAAAGGGGCGTTACGTCGGAGTGGAGCTGGGCCGAGGAGGGAGAGAGGGGGTATCCTGGGAGAGGTGAGAGGGTGGAGGGTCCACGTGGTGGTTTGGTGGGGGTGAAGGTGAGGGGCTTGGAAGGCGTGGATGGAGCGAGGAGACACTGGGTTTGCGGAGGGAGCCTGGAACAAACACAAAAGAGAACAGGGTTAGCAAGAATACAACACACAGTCTTTCACGAGTGCCGAAAATGCTGCTAGGACACAGCCGGCTAAACTGACCACAATAGTCAACGTTCAAGCGGCGGGCGCCTCCTTTTATACTCAGGCAGCGTAGATGTGGAGCAGCTGGGCTGCTCGTCATCCTCATTGCCAGCACCTGTGCTGGGCTGACTGGCTGCTGGCTGCTGGGCAGCCCCAACAGTACCCCCCCCCTGAGGGGAGGCACCGGACGACCGCCCGGGGGCATCTGGGTTGTCCCTGTAGAAATCATCCAACAAGGAGGGGTCAGCGAGGTAAGACGAGTGCACCCAGCATCGTTCTTCGGGGCCATAGTCCTCCCAGTCCACTAAGTACTGGAATCCCCGACCACGGCGACGGACGGCGAGCAGCTTCCTAACTGTCCACACAGGGTCACCATCAGCTAGGACTCGGGGAGGCGGAGGAGCTGAAACAGGAGACAATACGCTGGTGGCCACAGGTTTAAGCTGGGAGACGTGGAAAACTGGGTGAACCTTGAGAGCAGGAGGGAGAATCAGACGTACCGCCACAGGGCTAATGACGTGGTCCACAGAGTAGGGGCCAACATACCGGGGATTCAGCTTGCGGGTTGAGGTCTGGGAGGTCTGGAGGGGCAGGTCCCGGGCCAACAACCAAACCTTCTGGCCAGGTTGGTAGACAGGAGCACGCACCCTCCGCCGGTTGGCCCCACGCTGAGCTTGTGCGGTGGCACGAAGTAGCGCAGCCCGGGCGGCCTTCCAGACCCGTTTACACCGGCGGAGGTGAGCCCTGGTCGACGGGACTGCCACCTCCAGCTCCTGTTGGGGAAACAGAGGGGGTTGGTAACCCAGTGAGCATTGAAAAGGAGACATACCAGTTGCTGCGCTCTCCATGGTGTTGAGAGAGTACTCCACCCAGGGCAGGTATCTGGACCAGGTCAAGGGGTTGCTGGTGGTGACACAGCGAAGGGCCGTCTCAAGTGTCTGGTTGGCACGCTCTGTTTGCCCATTGGTCTGTGGATGGTGGCCAGAGGAGAGGCTGACTGTGGCCCCGATTCCCTTACAGAAGGCCTGCCACACCTTCGAGATGAATTGGGGACCACGGTCAGACACAATGTCCGAGGGAATTCCATGCAGCCGAACAACATGGAGGGTGAGCAGGTCTGCGGTCTCTGCAGCAGAAGGAAGTTTGGGGAGTGGAATAAAGTGGACAGCCTTAGAGAACCGGTCAACCACAGTCAGGATGGTATTATTGCCCTGGGATACCGGGAGCCCTGTAACAAAGTCCATACCTATGTGGGACCATGGCCGATTGGGGACGGGGAGGGGTTGAAGCAGGCCCGCTGGAGGACGATGGGAGGCCTTGCTCCGGGCGCAGATGGTGCAGGCGGCTACAAACTCCCTAACATCCTTGTTGAGGGAGGGCCACCAGAATCTGCGGCTGATGAATTCTGCTGTTCGGCGTTCCCCTGGGTGGCAGGCAATGTGACTGGAGTGACCCCACTCCAACACTTGTGGGCGGACAGAGGTGGGAACGAACAGCCTGTTTCGGGGTCCATTGCCCGGATCAGGCTGGGTTCGCTGGGCCTGCCTTACCATGGAGTCGATAGGCCAGGTGACCACACCCACGACTCGGGTGGGGGAAAGGATGGTGTTTGGCACCTCTTGGATCTCAGGGAGTTCCCCAGTGGCCTGACGGGAGAGAGCATCAGCCCTGATGTTCTTGGAACCCGGGCGGTAACTGAGGGCAAAATCAAACCGGCTGAAGAATAGGGCCCAGCGGGCCTGTCTGGAGTTAAGCCTCCTTGCTGTCCTCAAGTAGGTGAGATTCTTGTGGTCTGACCACACTATGAATGGCAGCTTCGCTCCCTCCAACCAGTGTCTCCACTCCTTCAGTGCATCATGGACCGCCAGTAGCTCCTTATTACCCACGTCGTAGTTCCTCTCAGCGGGGCTGTAACTCCTTGAGAAGTAGGCACACGGATGCACTCTCTGGTCCCCCTCTGACCGTTGAGAGAGAACTGCCCCGATGCCCGTATCCGAGGCATCTACTTCGACGATAAACTGCCTTGTTGGGTCGGGGAAGACCAGCACAGGAGCTGAAATGAACAGGCTCTTAAGCTTACAGAAAGCTGCCTCCGCCTCCGCTGTCCAGGAGAAAGGGTGAGAGGGGGAGGTCAGGGAATTGAGAGGGGCCGCTATTTGACTGAAACCCTTGATGAACCGACGGACGAAGCCAGCAAACCCCAGGAAACGCCTTAGCTGAGTTCGGTCGTTGGGACGCGGCCATTCTTCTACCGCCTTGACCTTGGCAGGATCCACACGTGTCTGTCCATTCTCCACTACATTGCCCAGGTACGTAACAGAGTCAGAGTGGAACACACATTTTTCAGCCTTGACGTACAGGCGGTTCTCCAACAGCCGCTGAAGAACCAGGCGGACGTGCTGGTGGTGTTCCTCCAGAGACTTGGAGAAGATGAGGATGTCGTCTATGTACACCACTACAAAGATGTTAAGCATGTCTCTCAGCACGTCGTTCACAAGGGCTTGGAAAACGGCCGGGGCATTGGACAGGCCAAACGGCATAACTAGATACTCGAAGTGGCCAAGATGGGTGTTGAAGGCCGTTTTCCATTCGTCGCCCTCCCTGATCCGGACTAAGTGGTATGCGTTGCGGAGGTCAAGCTTCGTGAAAACTCTGGCATGAGTAAGTGGCTCGAGGGTGGAGCTGATAAGGGGAAGAGGATATTTATTCTTCACCGTGAGTTTGTTTAGCCCACGGTAATCAATACATGGTCTCAGGCCGCCATCCTTTTTCGCCACAAAGAAAAAGCCTGCTGCAAGGGGGGAAGACGAGGGTCTGATGATGCCTGAATGCAGGGATTCCGCAATGTAGTTGCGCATTGCTTCCTTCTCTGGAAGAGAGATGTTGTAAAGCCGTCCCTTCGGGAAGGGGGCCCCAGGTAGGAGATTGATGGCACAATCATACGGCCGGTGAGGGGGAAGCGACAGAGCCCGGTCCTTGCTAAACACTGGGGCAAGATCATGGTACTCGGGGGGAACACCTGTGAGGTCTGGGGGAGAGGACACCGCTTTGGAACCACAGGGCGGGGACAGTGCAGAACGCAGGCAGGTTGCATGGCAAGTCGTGCTCCATCCCAGGATCCGACCGGAGGCCCAGGAGATGTGGGGCTCATGCTTCTCCAACCAAGGTCGACCCAACACCAAGGGCGCAGTCGGGGCACGAAGAACAAAGAAACAGATGGACTCGGTGTGATTACCTGAAAAGGTGAGCATGAGGGGCCTGGTAGAATAGGAGATAGCGCCCAATGGACTTCCGTCTATGGCCTGGGGGAACAACGAGTGGTCTAAGGAAACCAAGGGGACACCTGCTTGGCGAGCAAAGGAATAGTCCATGAGGCACTCATCCGCACCAGAGTCAATGAAGGTGCTGACAGAAAGTGTCTCTGTGCCCCAGGACAGCGTAACAGGGAAGAGGCGGTTGGGATTCTTCTTGGGCTGGGGGAAAATCGTCTTGCTCACCAGTATAGCCCCTACCAGCGAGCAGGATCTTTTGGGCGAGTGGGGCAAGAGCGAATGAAATGATTTGACTCACCACAGTAGAGACACAGCCTGTTGTTCAGTCTCTGTTCCCTCTCCTCTGGTGTGAGTCGTGATCGGCCGATCTCCATGGGTTCCCCTGGGCCAGGTGTAGAAGGAGCCGGGGAACGCAGAGGTGAAGGAGGGGGCTGAGCTCGGCTGGCAGAAAACAGAGTGGGAACTTCCGTAGCTGGGCGGTGAGAGGGTTGGCGAGGAGAGCTTCGATGGACTCTGTCTGTGCGTCGTTCCTGAAGCCGGGAGTCCATCTGGAGGGCCAGGGATATTAAGTCGTTGAGGGTCTCGGGGCAGTCACGGACAATGAGATCCTTAATGGCATCACTCAGCCCCTTGCGATAAACACTGAGAAGAGCATTGGTGTCCCATCGGCTCTCCGCTGCCAGGATCCGGAACTCCAGGGTATACTGAGCCACAGAGCGAGACCCCTGACGGATTACCAGCAAACGACTGGCGGCGTCCTTCCCGTCTACAGGGTGATCGAACACTGCCTGAAACTCCCTCTTAAACTGTGCGTAGTCGGTAGCCAGAGAAAGGTTGCCTTCAACTGCAGCTATAGCCCAGCTGAGAGCCTCATCAACAAGAAGAGACATGACCAAGGCAATCCTAGACCCATCGGAAGAATATCTGGATGGCTGATGAGTGAAAAGTAACCCACATTGAGCGAGGAAACCCCGACAGCGGTTGAAATCTCCGTCGAAGGGCCTAGGGCTGACTAAGTTGGGCTCAGACTGGGGGTGCGCTTGGACTGGGGAGGCCGCAGAACCCGCTGCTACACTGGGAGGGCTGGGGCTGGTGTTGGCGACGGGATCTGGAAGTCCGCTGACAGGGGTTTGGGCTGTAAGGGTATCCAGGGATTTCTGAATGTCGGCCAAAGCTCCGGAGATGGCGCTCACTTGCATGGAAAGGGACGCCACAGATCCTACTGTGGAACGGGAGGCATTTTCCAGCACTGCAATACGACTTTGCACAGTGGGAAAGGCCTTCTTCAACTCCTGCTGCAGCTCGGCAAGGTCAAAGGCCTGCTTGGCAATCAAACCTCCTAATTCTGCAGGAGTCTGGTTCCCTGCCCCTGGGGACCCGGCTTGGCTCATATTGGCTTGAACGTTCTGTTAAGCTCTAAAGTCCCAGTAGCCAAATGTGCCAGGTACCCCAGAGACAAAGACACAGAATCGTGGTGCAAGTTTAACAGATTTATTAAAGGGGCGTTACGTCGGAGTGGAGCTGGGCCGAGGAGGGAGAGAGGGGGTATCCTGGGAGAGGTGAGAGGGTGGAGGGTCCACGTGGTGGTTTGGTGGGGGTGAAGGTGAGGGGCTTGGAAGGCGTGGATGGAGCGAGGAGACACTGGGTTTGCGGAGGGAGCCTGGAACAAACACAAAAGAGAACAGGGTTAGCAAGAATACAACACACAGTCTTTCACGAGTGCCGAAAATGCTGCTAGGACACAGCCGGCTAAACTGACCACAATAGTCAACGTTCAAGCGGCGGGCGCCTCCTTTTATACTCAGGCAGCGTAGATGTGGAGCAGCTGGGCTGCTCGTCATCCTCATTGCCAGCACCTGTGCTGGGCTGACTGGCTGCTGGCTGCTGGGCAGCCCCAACACCGGGGACCTTATTACATAGAGAGAACTAACAACACAATATTTGCTGCATTTTGTCTACCTGCTGGACTGTCTGCGATTGATCAGGGAGGCAGGTGTCAATATAGGAAAAGAAGGCAACAAATCATTATTGTCAATCATAAAAATGTGCTGTTTTCTTGCTGTTGCAATGCAAGCATGTACAGGATTGACACCTGCTGAGCTGTGAATTTAATTCTCATCAAAACCATTGCTTTTACGGAGAAGTAGCTAAAAAGAAATCACTGCATATAGAAATTAGAAGTTTACAAGACAATGACTTCTGGTTACTCCACTCAACAGACAAAACAGCAACATTAACTTCATTTTATGTCTAAAATATAAATCAGTGGTTTATGAGAAATCAAATGATATGAAAATGTCAACAGTTTCGGTCCTGAGCCGAGATTAAGGGTAAAAGTTTGAATGTAAAGGTATGAGCAGGATATCCAATCCTAAAGGTAAAAGATTGACAGTAAAGGTATAAACAGAATAGTTATATCCCACAGAATAATCCAGAATGCAGGGTGTTAACGTTCTGCAGCCCTGCGCTCCCCTCAAAATTACCCCCAGTGCTTGCTAAGCTATCAACATAAAAAATGCAAATCCAGGTAACATACCTTCTTTTATTCCTCATTCCATGTGGTGCACCCCCATTATTACACTGCTGACATTCCCTTCTTGTCCTTAAATCAACATCTTACAGCCTATTAGCTAAAGCTTCTGGGGACAATAGTGCCAGGCAACATTTGCTGCGTTTATACAATGCATACATAGCTCTTTGAATACTTTAACTCCTTCAATGTAGAGACAGATGAACGTATGATTTAAGTAAAATAAACTATGAACTTCACTTTTCTTCTTTTGATTTCTGGGATTAGTTCCAAGTTGAGCGAAGCAAACATGAGGGAAGTAGTAAAAGTAGCAAAATTAAGAGCATTTCTCATGATGTGTGTGCTTTTTCAAGGTATGGTGTCTGAACTGATTAAATCTTTTCTATCTGCACTATTGAGGCCATCCATAACTCCCCTTTATATTTCAAGGTGGACAATTAAAACATCACCAACCATGTAAATGTTAAGACATTATTGCTGCTCAGCTCATTTACACTACATTCAATCTATCCTCTCCTGGCAGTGTATAATTATGTTCAGTGCATGTTGAATAAAAAACACAATACCCTTTTAAGCCACTAGGGGTGTTTTGAGATATAGACAGTATTGTAGCAGTCAAACAAAAAAGTCACACACAGGCACAGACTACACCACAGTAACCACTATCAGGCCATTTTCCTTCTTAATAAGGCTTTGTCTTTGAGGGGTTGGAGGATAGGAGGTCACACGGGGTCAGACTCAGGCAAGGTCAGCCGACTCATTGTGCAAGGAAGTCTGGAGCCAATGTCAGTCCAAATCATATCTTCTAGACACAGACAGGAAAGAAACACTGTGTATGTGTGTGCGTGTGTGCCCGTGCCCACAGACTTTTATGTTATTGTTTGTACAGTCAGTATTATCTGAGCAGCTGCATGATCTGTAACTCTCCTCTATTTCTCATATTATATACACCTCTACCTGTCTGTCTGTTCTCCAGCTTGACAGTCACATGTTAATTCTTTAATCCCTCAGCTCACTAATGTAATGACAAATACCTGTACCTGCCACCCAACAGGGAGTGGGTGGAGATGGGAGAAGGCTGCTGCGAATAGTAGTCAAACACATGGTTGAACACACATATACGCCCACACACACACACATTCTCCTAATTACTCAGGTCAGTGGCTCAGTGCAAGAACACACACCAATCTGCCTTTTCCTCTTCCCTGCACTGACACTGAAGCTACTGGCTGTGCCCTGAAAATACACTAACTTTGTGTTCTTGTCCTGTCTCGTTTGGCAACTGGGGACCCACACAAACCTCTATTTTGGGAGTGTCATTCAACAAGGGTAGAAGGGAAGAGAGACTTATTTGGAGAAGTTACCTATGCTGTGCTGCGTTGCACTGTGCGGTCAGACCAGTCAGTGTCTCTAACTTCAATAATTGTGATTTATATCCCAGCCTTTGGTAGCATGTGTGTGTTGGTAAGTCCTGGCATTACATCGATGTGTGACATATACTGTGTACTTTGCGTGACTTGATCTGTCCACGACATGTTGACATTCAGATACTTCTCTGTTCAGCTGCAGCTGTCTCACACACATATTACACACAAACCACAAATGTGTGTATATCTGCATTTGTCAATTATGTGAGGCAAAATGAGATATCAAACACACCTTTGGGGTCAAATGCACTGTAGAAATACACCACAAAGAAAGTAGGGCATCAGATGCCCCTGTTCTTTGATACAGGCAGTGGTGGCACTAACTTTTTCCCTGTGTTGATTCTGTCCTTGCTGCAGGATGCCTGGGATAAGAGTGCTGTATTCTCAGAGGAAGACCATTTTAGCTAGTCTAAACCTTTGGGCCTTGAGTAGAACAATGTGTCTAATGACCAGGAGGATGGAAATATGGGAGGGAGTTGGACAAATATTAGACTATATTTTATATTAGATACTATCTTTTTTAAAGCCCAAAGTGAGTTTGTTCGGTATACAATGCTCACTGTTTAGAGGAATTGGACACATTTGTATTGAGATGAAATTACCCCCTGCTAAACTAAACTAAAACCAAATTACCATCTCCACAGTAGATTGGGACACAGTTCAAACTTAGACAGTGTGGACTCTAACATACAATAATGCATGTCAGTGTTTATCTGTTTTGCAGCTGATGACTATCAAAACTATAGGACTATTTCATGTTTATAAACTGATTTTGTAGTCATATAGTTGCATTGTAATACAATATGTGTTGATCCCTTTGGATGTGACAGCAGGTTGTGGTCATATTTTACATGTTGGATATCAGGGGTTTCCCTTTTGTTCAACTTTAGATAACAGATTGCGCCTTTAAGTTAGCACCAGAAAAGGTATCTCTTTTGCTATTTAAAGATGGACTAAAATTGGATATATTTTAAAATCATCATTATGTCTGTAAATCATCATGCCATGTGAGGAAGCAAAATGTCTTATTATTATATATTATCTGTAAGGAAGGCAATAATATTGAATAACACATTTAAAAATACTTAGCCTACTGCATTCAAGCTTTGATGCAGAGAGCAGATTCCGAATTTATACAGGATGTAATGTGTACACTTGGAAAACTCAGACACTGAGAACCACTCCCTTTATCCCAATGCTAGTGTGACAAAACATGCACCTGAATCAAATGAGGAGGATTATGCATCTTATCTACCTGGAGCACATAAGAACGACAGGCCAAAAGACACATGACATATATGGCAGGAGAGGAAGGTAAGGCTGATTGATGCCCTCTTCATCTCTAAAACGACTGTTTTCCTCTGACAACATTCGAGGAAGACAACACTCAAACTTGTACAAAGCTCTGTCTCCTCACCTTGCATAAACAGCTTTAGGAGCAAAGAAGGGACAAGAAAAGGTGTTAGGAATGTGACACAAACTATGTATGCAAGTGCACACGCACACATGCACACAGGCACACGCAAAAGCACACACACCATACCCTCACACACCCCTTTGTAGATCTGATTGAATACAGAATCAAAACAAGACGGTTTTTTTAAAATGGTGTCTCTCAGACAGTACTTTCTACATCACAAGGAGGGAGGCAACACAACAAGAAAGGAAAAGCTAAATTGAGTTTGAGTCCAAGGTCAGTGTGTAGCTGTCTGAACAAAAGTCGGAGATCTCCCAAAAAATATCTATCAACTTAGGGAGAAGGCGCCCTTGTCTCGACCCCTGCAGAGTTGCTGGAAAGATGGTTTCCTGTAAGAAGTTTATCCGAGGGTATGGAAGATTAACGAGGGTGTTTTCATTGGCTGCTCTCTAGTCGTCTTGCAGTACTTAGAGGTGATAAGATCAGAATATTTATCGAGCCTCTTCTTCAGGTCATTTGCTATGTTAATTTTATGAGCTTGATGTTGCCTTTGTTTCGCGGTCATGTGTTATTCCTCATGAACCCTGGAGCAGGGGGAAGAAAGGGGGATTTGTACTTAGCATGCAGTGTCTTCAAATTAGTCACCCATGCATAATTATTTATGCTGTGCAAGGGGGGTGCAGTGGAACAACTAATTCTACTTGCTCTGTGTGAAAATGAAAATCTATTATTTTTCAATCAGATCAGCCTCTTGTTTTCACACCTTGCTTTATTTGTTTGGGATAATGTATTGTTATGTGTTCCTTTCCTGATTTTAAATGGCAAAGAGGACCTGTGGGTTGATTTTAGGCTGAGACAAGTATTCCTACTGGATTAACATTAGCCAACGATATGACTCATAACGCATTTATTGCTGTTATCGTTACAAACATATTAATCGATATGGGAGATTGCAATCTTAGATTTTGTTAACTCTGTAGATGCAAGGTTAAAGGATTCCAATCAGAAATAAAGATGAAAAAAGCTGACTGAATATTTATAAGTAACCCTGTGTGTTTTTCAGACCACTGTCAAGTTCATTAAGTGATTGCGAAGAATGAATTGAAGCCCATCAACCTCTGGCAGACTCATATGATCATAAATCAAACAGGGAGGGTCAAGATATCAGGACAGGTCCAGCGGCATAAGCCAAAGCATCACAACTATGACCTCATCTCAGATCCCAAAGAAATATCCATAAAAAGCAAACATTTAGCCAAAGATGATATGATGTGAACTCTAACGTAGGTGGATAACTATTACATTGATGAAGCTGTCTGTGTAAGAGAGAATCCCCCTTCCATGACATCGGTGGGTTATTCATGTGAGATTACATGAATCTTTTAAACTGTTTTAAATCACTCTCAGCCTCCCTCCTTCTCTCTCTATCCACAAGCACTCACCATTAATGCCTATATCAACCGCAGGAGCCAATTGTTAAAGAGGGGTTCTAAGTGCGCAGCCCGATCGAATATTGATAATGTTGGAAATGTGGTAGGAAAAGAGAGCAAGAGTGGGGGGAGAAAGAGAGAAAAAGAGTGGGAGACATAAATCTGCAGGCCGTGAATAGAGGAGAGCAGCTGCAGTGGCCTCTGAGTTGTCCCCCTTCACCTCTTTGGAAACATCATCAGCACTAATCAGGGCCCTGCTAAAGAAAACGGTCCAGCTTGATTTACACTTAGTACCTTCTGGTGTGTAACAGAGAGAGGCAGAGCGAGAGAGAGAGAGAAAGAGAGAGAGAGAGAGAGAGAGAGAGAGAGAGGAGAGAGAGAGAGAGAGAGAGAGAGAGAGAGAGAGAGAGAGAGAGAGAGAGAGAGAGAGAGAGAAAAAAAGAATATATGGAAAAGCGACTAAAAAGAAGACTAAATGAAGTGGGGAAAATGAAGGGAGGAAAACATGAGTTGGAGGGCACTAATAATAGCAGACATATAAATGCAGAGAGCCACATTCCTTCAAGGTCAATCTCAGGTGAAGCAAAAGGTTGTATAAAGGTCATACTGGATGAGGGTCATGTAGGGCCTCAATGAGAGTCAATAACACCTCCCAGTCTGCTGTAGACGTGTGGGGGTCGCCCCTGCTCTCACATCAATTCGCTAGCATGGACCCACGGCAATAAAAGAGATGGAGAGAGACTTAGCCAGAGAGAAAGGGTGAGAAAAAAGAAAATGTACAGGCAGATTGTGAAACAGCTCGCCTTTCAACTACTAACTGCTTTTCATGTAAATGTCTTGGACTGACACTTCTTACACATCCCAGCCCCCCCCCCCCCCCCCCCCCCCCCACGCATGCACACACACACTCCCTCTCTCTCTCTCTCTCCATCTCTTTTACTCTAGTATACTCTCTGTCAGCATAAGAATAAAAGAGAGGGGAAGGCGAGGGAAGGGGCAGGAGGAGAGAGTGAGAAGGGAGTGAAGGAGGAGGGAGGAAAAAAACACAGAAACAGGAGAAATCAGACTCTCGCCGGGGTTGGCGAAAGGTCAGTACTGACAGGCTCGGAGGTTAAACTGCTGAGTTAAAATACTGTTCATTATCCTCTGCAGCCTCTTCCCAAATTCCCTTCTTTTGTGTCACAGTCAGTGCCCAGCATCAATGTTTCCCCACCCCAGGATTTATTAGACATTGTTGAGCAGCGAGAAAGGGGACCTTTTCTGTACAATAGTAGCAGTGATCCTATGGCAAGGACAATACTGCTGCCAAGACAATTACAGAGCCTGGCTTGAGTTATAAGGGTTGTAGGACTGACACTGTGGTGTGTATGTGTGTGCATGTGTGTGTTTTCTTGTTTACAAGTACAGTATGATGATAAATAAAACCAGCATGTGGTACAATAAAACTGCATTTTGTTTATGTTGACCTAATCTGCAAAAAGCATACAGAAAATTAATACAAAAAATAATTTACATAAATTCCTGCATATTTAAAGCAACCTTATTCCAGTGAAGGAAATTTAATTAGTACACATGAATAGAACAAAGCAGGGGAATATCCATAACACGAATTAGGCTGAATCACATCATTCATTACTCACCAGAGAGCAATGAGATGTGACACATGGCAACAGAACCCTGCCTGAACCGGACAAATTAAAAACACTAGTAATTAGCGCTATGCAAAACATGTTGTAAGTTTATTACCTGATTTATGTGGCTTCCTGTTTATAAGGGCACAGTGAGCTGGCTATTCGTCTTCTGCCTAGCATGCTTAAGATTCAGAATGGGTTTAAATGATTTATTAAATGAATAAACAAATAAATCACCTCACACCTAATTTCCCTAATGATATTAGAAATGACTAACTGTACAAATTGTGCAAAATATAAGCTACTATTAACCTGGAGCACCTTTCATTTCAGGGGTTCAAAATGTCCATCCATTTTCATTTGTGCAAAAGCAAAAACAAAAACGTGATTAAAGATTTGACTCCTGACATGGATTCCACAAATAAAACACTCCACTCTCTCTTTGCTTAATAAAAGAAGGTCATACACCCGGTGTTGTCAGCAATACGTCAAAGCCGCCCTACAGAACAGCCACTTCATGTGAGCCAGCAAGAAGTTTATCCCAACAAAACAAACCAACTAAAGCCTGTACGCCCCCCCCCCCCCCGACTCCAAGCTTTCTTCATATTCTTTTTTCTCTTACAGTGCTGCATTCTGAATCACCCCGACCACTGTCTGTATTGTATATTTCTATTTAAAGAGACATATTGTTTTCATCTTTTGCCCCTCTACTCCCCAGGGGAATGAGTGAAATATAAAAAGCTAGACTTTAAATAACAAGAGACTGCCATCAGTTCCCCTGCTAGTCCACACATTAGCCTCGTCTCTGAGTGAGCGTCTGACACCTACTAAAATGTTTCAGCTCTATGTGCGTATAAGAGCATAAATAATTCAAAATTAATCCCCGCTGAGGGGGACTATGGGAATCATAAATTATCTGAGTGTAGTCCCTAGTGCTGTCCCAGGATTGGAACACCTAGTAACAATCGAGCAGAGGTGCTCATTACACCTTGTGAAGAGATATCTTAACCTTTGAATATTAATTTTTTTAGAATAGAACGGAATGCTACCCGTATCAGTTGCTCATTGTGAATGACTGAATATTAATGTAATTTTTAACATTATACAAAAGTTGACACAATTTGTGCAGCTACATGATGTGTCAATATGATGTGGTAATTCTAAATCGTAAGCAAGTGCAAAGTAAAGCACTTTATACCTATTTCACACTTTGAATCAGATGAACTTGCATACATTGACAACAAGTTAGGGCCCAAAAATCACAGACTGATAGAGCCATAAGCTAATGAAAATTTCATATGTGGAGAGTTAAAGTATAAATCTCTTCATAAAGAGCATTAGTGTAAAAAACAAAGACAAACCTGGACACCCATGGCGATGTTTTGTTGACATTTACAACGAGTTCCTCAAAAGGTTTGGCCATCACTCTGCAGCGACTCCAGACTGCCCAGGAGGCAGTGATGGATGGTAGGCAGACAACACAGTTAATCAACCCCAGCAGGGATGGAAATATTAATGCCAGGTAATTGAGAACACAATGGAGAGCACTATCATATACAGAAGGTACATTTAGACCCACTGACATCTGGACACTGATACAAAGAAGTGGTTTAAAGTTGTACAGTGAACATATTAACCAAGACAGCGTCTTCAGTCACTCATGATATGAAAAAAGTCTATGTGTGGATGGATGAAGCCACTGATACAGCCATCATCTTTGAATAAAGAAAGAAAAAAATAAAAGGGACGGTGGTGCATGTTCTAAGTAAACTGGCAATGAATCACCTTGTATATATTTATAACATGAAAGACTTGAAAGACGAACACAACCACAAGTAGATATGAAAATGCCAGTCTAGAGCATATCAAAGCTATATTAGATGCGTCTACTTTCGTGTAGAAGGAAGATGTGAAAACACAAACTGATCCTCAATAAAAAAAAGGACTACTGTAGCGGGTAAAAGAGAGTGGCATTTGGTGAGGGGAGGGGAAAAATATCCGATTTAGAAAGTGGTTGGAAATATACATATCAAAGGAAAGACATGGAGATTTCCTTTGCCTGTGCATCCTATCCATGTACCCCCCCCCCCCCCCCCCCCCCCACTCCTTGAGTAAGATGAGAGGGGTCTGTTGCAAATTCTCAGGTAAGAGAGCCAGAAACCTACTTATGAAGCTCTGCTGTTCATAATCCATAGGTTCTATCAGCAGATTACTAGAAATAAAGTGTTGGGAGAGACATAAAGCAGGACTCAGAATGCCAGATGAGACAATGCTGGTTTCAGTTTGCACTTCACTCCAATGTACATAATTAACAGCTTGTGTTCAGCTAGGGTGCAAAGACAAAAACATGAGGAGGGGGAACAGTTTAAATCTCCGCAGTAGGATATGGTAATAAGTACTTCATGTTATGATATGCCTTAAATATCCTTTGCATCCAATATGTTCAGGTTCCATTCTGAAAAACAACAAAAATACATGATTATAGAATAAATCTATTCGTTTTCATTATAAGTATATCACCACATTTAAAAACTTGTTCTCTACCTCTCACAGTCTGTCTTTAATTTTCTTTTACTCTGTTTTCTTGACTTTCCACCCTCTTTAGTATATCACTGGATGTGTGTAGGGCAATTCATTCGTCACACGGCTTTACCCATTAGAGGCGGACTGCTAAATGCTTCACCTTTTGATTTTGAGGAGTACAGGATTTGTCAGGGGAAATGGGAAGGTGCTTTATTGCTCCAAATTTCATCACAATAAAGGCTTATGGGGAAGGTGGCATAATCGTTGCCCTATAAATGTCTCTGTGTAGATTACATGCTTCTTGCCCGGCTAATCCTGGTAATTGATGAACTTCTATGCTGACAATTTTTTTTTATATTATTTTGTAATTTGTTTATTAATTAAGATAACACTTATTTTGGGACCTCAACCAAGTAAACACGATTATGTGCTCTGCGGGGTGAGTGTTCAGTGCGCTGACGTTCCCAAAGCAGAGAGCTGGCTGGCTGGCAGGCTGCTGCTGCCAGGAAATGTCTAATAGTCTTCCACTGAGAAGTTTAATTCATTTGCCATAAAGCTAAAAATAAACACAGTCACACTTAATTGGGCTCTGAATGTGAGCATTATTAAGTTGTTGAAAAAAAAGCAAGACCACAAATTATAACCAAGGACTGTACGTTTAACAGCTGAAATATTGTGTTGAACACATGGATTTCAATTTTGTGAGTATTATTCATAATGGAAAGAGGACATGCGGCTATAAATACTGAACAAAAATAATAATGTGGCTTTAAAAACTGTGACTAAAGTCCAATATTGATAACTATGATGGGAAAGCAATAACAGTTATTTATTAGCAATTGATTATAAAGATAAACATTATGTGGTGCAGTACATTGAATAGATTGTATTTGTTCTATTACAAACAGCTGATGATTAAAAAAAACAACATCCACATGTGTTGAGAACTTTTCATGAGGAAAAAAAGTAAGATTGCATTTAAGTTTAATTTATGGGACGACTCAAAAGGTTTTCTCTCTTGGATGTATTATATCATGGGTTACAGTCCTGGGATGAAACATTTGCGTATCATTCAAGTTTATGATGCGGAGAGACTTTGAGGCAGGACGGGGGAGGGTTAGGATGAGAGAGAGAGAAAATCAAAAAGATTTCCATAAAAAAGTGGAATAAATAAGTGCCTGAGATACAACAATTTGGATTTACATACATTATCCAGCTCTATCTCTTTGGGATATTTTACAGTCCTGATATGTGAAGAGAGCTGAGAGATAAACTAAATATGACCTATGCTCTGCAGGCTCAGCTAGAAAGAGCAGACGCCTGTAAGAATACTCAAGGAGCAGAGGAAAGGTTGAGAGCATAAGGACAAAAAGCCAGGGGAAGGAAGAAAAATGACACTAAAAGGCAGTCACAAACTGATTGATGCTCTGCTGTATTTGAAGATCAGTGGCAGCCTTGTGGTTGCAAGAACAGAGGTCAGCGAGTGTATGTGTGTGTGTGGGGGGGTGAGAATGTGTGTGTGTGTGGGTGTCCATGCTTGCTTATAAGGGCGTGTGGCTTTCTTTTAACGGTTTCACTGTCTGGTTGTGCGGGTGCATGTGTGTGTGGGTGTGTGTGTGTGTGTGTGTGTGTGTGTGTGGTAGCGTGTGTCCAGATCGCTCTCCCCCTCTCTGTCTCTGTCTCCCTCTCTCTCTCTCTCTCCATTGTAGGAGAACAGAATCCTCAGTCACTGGGTGGCTGGGGGAAATCAGATGTGAGCAGAGAATAACATGCTCGATTTGGCCTGGGAGTGGAGCCGGGGCTGGAGGAGAAGAGAGCACCATGATGTATCGAGCCGTTTGCCAGCCGGACGGGGCACGCGGTGGCGGCCCTCTCTCTGCCTGTCAGTAAATACACATTTTTCACCCAGCAGGAGAATTGGGAGTCCTGTGTGTGTCTGCGTGTCTGTGGAGAGGAACGTGTGCATGCTTTTGTAAGAGAAGAGGAGCATTTTATTGTGAGATATTCAAGTGTATTTTACTTGCATTTGGTGGGATTGTATAATATGAATGTCTACTCATGCATTGTATATGTGTGTGTGTGTGTGTGTGTGTGTGTGTGTGTGTGTGTGTGTGTGTGTGTGTGTGTGTGTGTGTGTGTGTGTGTGTGTGTGTGCGTGCGTGTGTGTGTGTGTGTGTGTGTGTGACAGGCAATTGGGAGGGTCTGGGAGGCCTATTGCAGGCACAGCTGTTGCATCACATAGAGGCGCGGAAGCAGGCTGTTTCATCTAGTCACGGCAAACGCCTGAGCTTCTGCCTCAAACAAACAATTCCACATGAGGAACAAGTGGTTCTAACAAGAATCATTACACTACGTTTGGATGTGTGTGTGTGCAGCTCGAGTGTGTGTTGACGTATGCCATTTTGTGTGCTGCTGTGTCTCCTGAAATTATTTGGTGCAGTGATTCAATACATCATGCATATGACCCAAACTCAAAAGATTAAAATTTGGCCGCTCCCATCAAAAGAAAAGAGGACACACAGCTGTGACGAGCAGGAGAAAAACATGAAACCTTACAAAATATGCCCTGTTCCTTTCTAACCTCCAACCCCTCATTACAATTTACCTGCAACATCTTTCATTAAGTACATTAAGCCGATCCTGCTTTCAAAACTCCACAACTGTAATTGCTAATATAGGAGAGAAAAAAACAGAGATATGAATCTAAGCAGAAAATAAATGAGTGAAAATGAATATTTCTAAAGGAAAATCCACAAAATATTATTACCCTTTCCACTCCTTTTTTAAGCACAGAGGGTTTCAGTTAAAGCCCAAGAACCTGGTATCGCCATCTAGTACAAGGTATTGGCAGCATACAAGGCAGCCTGAAGGTTTCAGCACAACACATTTACACACATATATACACACAATCACAAACCTCCGCACTAAAGACCTCTTTTCAGCTTGCGTCAAGGGAAGTGGGCTGGGGAGGGCCTTTGATGTGGGAACACCGAGGTCAGAGAGAACAGTCTGTGCAGCGCTAAATTCCATCCCCCACAACAGTTCCTTTTTCACTTTGCTACTGGCTTCGGTTTGTGAAGCCTATCTTCAAAACAAGTCTAAAAAAAAGAATTTAGCTCCGTCTGAATATGTAGGAGTGCAGAATGGATTAATGCCATGTTTCAGGAACGTACTCACCACACTCCTCTTAAAAGTCTGTAGTCTGCGTTGCATTTAAGGTTTTTGCCTTTTACACATATTGTCCTTTTGTTTCTGGAACCAAGGGAAAAGGCAAAAGGTCTAACCAGCACATAAACTAATCTCAAATGTCACGTCTTATTAGACGCAAATGGAAGGAAACGTTTGGCTCACTCACCCTGCCGAGTCAATGAATTTGTCAAAATTTTATGATAATTCATTCAATTACTCTTTAGACATTTAAATGATGTGGGGAGTGAGGGAGGAGGTGATGAGGGTCAGTTGAAGAGAGAGGAGAGGGAGAAGAGGAGGGGGAGGAGAAGAGGGATTGGGGAATAATCCTGCTCTTGATGTTACACTCCCTCCAGAGGCCTTTTAAGGGCTCCATATCACAGTGTGAGGCCTCCTAAACTTCTCTTCTCCTACTTACCAACTCAGCAGCCTGTCCACCCCCCTTTTTCCAAACACCTTTGTTCACAACTTATTTGCCTTACATATACTGTACAAACACATATTTTGCCGAATCCATATGCATGGTAATTAAAAATGACATGCATTTGAGTAGATTAAAGTGGTTTTAGATCTACCACACAAACACATACATATAAAAGTTTTTCACCATTTCCTTCCTGTCTTTTGCCTCTGATACACACGCGCACACACACATGCTCTCGCATGCACATATGTGCACATACCTAAACACTTCCCCTTTCATTCCTGGGAGAATGACAATAAAAAGGCCCGCCGCCCTTCTCGACCCTTGACCTCTGATCCCTGGAGGTCTCCCACTGCCTGTGCTTGAGGTGGAGGAGGGAGGGATGGAGGGGTGATAAAAGGCGTGGATGTGGTGGGGCCCTGAGAACAGCACCCTCTGTCAGGCCAGCTCAGGCTGCATCATGGGTAAGCTCCCCCTCTAGTGTTCACTGGTCTCTTTTGTGTGTTTTCCTACTCCCACTGAAAGACAAGCTTTCATTCACTGCTCCAATTTATTGTTAGTTCAGAAACAGATACCCATTACTAATTCAAAAATGAGGTGTCTGCTTTTAATCAAATATCAAGCAGTACAGGTGCCTACAGTTTCTTGCAGCTAAAGCGTAATAGAATCAAAGTTAAGTTTATTTGCTCCACATATGATGCAGTGTTTTCTAATCTACATTACAATCTTTTTGTGATGTATAGTACCATTCTATCACGCTTTTTCTAGCAATATAAAAGGCTAAAGGCAATATATTTGATCACCATGGGCAATCAGGGAACATTTGAATAACTATCAAGCCATAGGAAAAACGACAGATTTAATATCTGACATTTGACACCTCACTGTGAGCATACAATTTGCATCAAGTTACAAATATATTTGCCTGTGTGATGACGTTGCCTTGGCAGCTTCTTTCTTTCACAGGATTGGCTTTTGCAGTGAGCACAGTGACAGCATCTGGTCGCTATTGCCTCAAAACCAAGCGTGGTGTTTCCCATTCACATCTAAGCTAAACTAGTGCCTCCTATTCTAGTTTAGCCACGCCTGAGGGCATGCTAATTACCTTCTCGCTCTAAATTAACCAACTTTCACTGGGACTCTGTCGCCACTTTCAATCCAGTGTTGATAGCAGACGGAGAGGAGGGAATGCATAAGAGAGAGTGAGGAAAGGGAGGGAGGAGCAAAGGGTGAAAATAGAAACAAACCAATAATCTTCTACATTGCCTCCTAAACGAGAGCCACTCTGTCCCTAATGTAGACAAGTCATTTTGTACAAGCCGTTAAAGCCCACTGGGCCAGGCGAGCATGCAGTGCTGGGCCGCCTGTTTCAAAGATCTTTTGCAATCACTTACACAATGGACCCCCTCATTTTATGCTGCTACATCATAAAAGTGCTCCTTTTGTTACATTTCCATCCTTAAAAGGGTCTTAATCCCCATCCTTTCAGGCTGGTCTATGGCAAATTCCTCAGGGACATCCCATTCGCTGCAAGGACTGGAGTGACCCACTCAGAAACCAGCATGCAGGGCTTTGAGCTTTTCTTCTGCTGCCACTCTCCAGAGAACATTAAATCGTACTTTTCATCCCCCTCACCATAGGGGGAAGCCCCTTAATGATGACAGAGAAAGAGAAATTCCTCCACTCAGTCCTATGACACCATTCTGCTGTCAAGCAGGCGTCTCGGCGGACAGAGAATCAAACATGGCTTCCTGCAGGTGGAACGCTGATGAAGGTCACGGTACAGTCCAAAGAGGAGAGAAGGAGGGAAAGAGGGAGGGAGGGAGGGAGAGAAAGAAAGAGAGAGGGAGAGTGAGGAAGGAAGGAAGCCTTTCAGAGGGAGACCAGCTTTTTTCCTGTGCAAATTAAGTCATCTGCTGAAAAACGAGGGTAAAAAAAAAAAACACTTGCAGCTTTCATTCCATCATACTTCATGTGTTATTCAGATGTTTCTCGACTTCATCCAACTCTGCCACTGCTCCATATACTGTGAATTCCTCTTCTAGCACTTTAAGAAAGACATATTTTGTCAACAGTTCTGTATTCCCTCACCTTTCTTTTACCTATGATTTCTGGTTCCTGTTTTACATCCAATTATTTTTGTCTCCCTGCTTCTAGCTGTTTATCTGCTGTTTATCTGCGCCTGCCTTTGTGAAGCCATCTCTCCTAGAGGGTGCATTTAATCGGGTTGAAACCCCTGCTGTCCAACCCCCCAGCAATGCTTCACATCGGACCCCTCAATGAGAACATTGTACCAAAATAAAAAATGTGTCAATCAAGAGCCAGATATGCACCTCAGCCAGTCAGCATTCAGCTGAATTCCCTGTAATGTCCTTACACATTCTCCAAATGCTAGAACTGTTTGATGAGTTTTTCAGTCTGTTTTCAGATGTAACACTTGGGTGCTCAGCATGGAATATGGAGATCTTACCATGCTGCAAAAACAAATACTCCCTGTAGGGGCTAAAGCTACCAGTTGAACATCAATGACTATATTTTTCTAGCAAAACAATAATAACACATCACCACACACATGAATAATACGATAAATAATAAAGCTGAATAATTAAGATGAATTTAAGAAAATGACCATAATACCAAACAATGCAATACCATCCAAAAGACTAGGTAATTGCAGCCATATTGTTGGTTGTGAAAAATGCTGTAGTCTCTAGCTGTTAGGAATCTGTGTCTGAGTCAGTGCCCTTATTGTACAGGCAGGTCAGTCAGTTGAGGGGCTAATGCTGTGGGATTTGACCGAGTGAAGATATCAGTGATAGTTTCCAGCATGAGATGAACATAGACTTCAATAGTCCATAATCCTTCAGCTACAAGCCTTACCCCTCTGTAATGGCTTTTCTGACCACTCGGCTTAGGCCAACACAAAAGTCATGGAAATGTATACCACCAAAGACACCTCAAGAACCCAGTGCTATCATGCGGTTCTTTGTGGGGTTGTTCATATCAGATTTGCAAATATGTCATTGCTGGGATGTACTTTCCCCCTTCTTACTACCAGAAATAATAATGTCCGGAATACACGTATGTTTCACAGTTTGCGCTCATGTAAATGGGGCATGTCTCCTGGCTGAACTCAAAGAAAAAAAACAAAACACAGGAGAAGCCATCAAAAGCAATAATTGCATGCAGAGTCAGGGAGGGGTTAGTGTGGACCAAAAATCACAACCAGCACTGACGCTACAATCTGATTAAACTACTAATGACCTGTCACTCAAGAGCAGGGCAGATGTTTATAGATGCCCAGTACCAACCGCACAGCTCATCAGTCAGAGTCAGAGCATTGGCAGCCATGTCACCTACCACACCCACTCACTTAGCATTGCCACCACACAGCTCTGGGAAAAACTCGAGAGCAGCAGTTCCTTCCAGGTTAGCGATGGAGGGTGTTAAGGGGTTGTCATGTGCTTTCACACAATCAGAGGAAAGGGCAACTATGTGTCTATTTATTTATTAGTTTTTGTTTGTTTTTTTCTTAATTCTCACTGTCTTGCTTTGGCCACATTGCAACACCACTCGCACCTTTCTCGAGCCATTGCCCCTTTTCTTCCCCCATTTGTGATGTGGAAGCAGCTATTTTCTTGTGGTGACTTCCTCAGCTTTCACCCTGACGCGTGACACTCATGACAAATTGGGTGTGGAAGTGAAGGTGATGGGCTGTGAAAGCAATGCCCCTGCCCCCCACTATACACACTGTGCACATATACACGAAGGCAGACAGACACACATACATGGATACCGTTCGTGTGGACACAATTGCACACACAATACTTTTAGCCACTCAGCCTTGCCCTGAGACAATGCAAGAGGTTGTGTTGTAAACAGGGTGATGACCTGGATGTAAAAACACACAAAGAAAACAGGAAATGGACATGTTGACTTCCTTCTACTCCAGCTTTGACTCCAACATGTGATTCTCTACAGCCTCATCTGTTCCAACACTATGCAATAATCTGCAATACAGCTTTTGAGGCAGGCACATATTTAGTCATCATCCTGTTTTTTCTCCATCTTGAAAAACAAGATCCAGAAAATAGATTTTTTCCACATTTTAGGCTTATTCCAGTTAATGTGGAACATATAGATTTTAGCATTTTCAATATGATACACCAACAACCACCCTCTGACTACTTATATTATCTTCAAATAATTTAAAAACCAATTAAAATGATGGCATTACCCACCTTTACGGTGAAAAACTGTGTAATTTCAACCAGGGGAAAATTATTATACTGAATTGTATAGCAATTATCATAACATTACACTAATTCCCATAGAAGTATTTAAATTATATGGTTGGTTGATTGCATGATGAATTAAGGAGCCATTTTTCTCACTAAGAACCTCATCCAACAGTGATCAGGATTGGGGCTCTAAGGCACATTCAAGACCAGACAGGCCGGAACCAGTGTAACCTAATATAGCAGTCATATTATTATTATCATCATCTCCAGAGACTGACTCCAACCTGTAGACTCAGTCTGATCCAAAACTGCTTTAGGAACACATTACTGCATTAAATACCATTATGACGCAACAAGATTTTACAACTTAATTCAATGCAATTTGAATTCCTAGAATCACCAAGTCGTTTTAATTAAGTCTGCTGAAATGTGACACTTTGAGCTAATAGTTAGCCACTAGTTTTACATGAACCAATAATCAGACCAGATCTGGTCACATGTACATTAGATTTTTTTTTTTTTTGGCAGGACCAGCCACAGACCAACCCTAAATGTCTGTCCATGACTGACTCACTGACTGAGTGATGAAGTTACACAATTGGTTGGATGGCCAAGTGTTTGAGTTTCCCCATTGGCCATTACTCTTTCAAAATGATTCAGCGTGAACAGTTTTCTATTATGTCATCAAGTGGAGGTTACAGCGCTTCCTCAGGCATGTTAGCTGGCACTCAGCCTCTCACAGCCCTGAGCGCAGACGCCCTGAACGCAGCAGTCTGACAGTGAGCACAGCCCCAAAATAAGTTTTAAAAAGACAGATTTACCAAAAGAAGCATCTCAGATGGAGGCTCCGACACTGCGAGAACTACCCACAGAAGGTCTATGGAAACACATTTTACATGTGCGCACTAGTAAACAGGGTGCTGTAGGACTGTTACTATGTCACTTTATTACTTTATTTTTCAGGCCAGAGAGATTTTTTGAGCTTCCCAATATGTGTGTCACCTTGAGTTACAACTACTGTAAGACAAGTAACCAATAATAAAATTAAATAAACAAACTCAAAAGGTTTCTATAAATAGGGTGTACCTGTCCTGCAACAATGTTTAGGGTAGGTAGATAGGTAGGTATGACAGTCATTTATCTGATCGACTTCACACTTGACAGGTGTATTGCTGAGGACCCAAGAAAGTGCAGTGTTGAGTGTGAAGTTATTTGGATGAGGGACTCTCAAGAAATAATACAAATACTTAAAAACATTGCTTCTGCTTCTTCTTCTGCCAGTGGGGTAAATGAGTGGAAATATGGACAGCACCACTCTGCCATTGCAATCCACATTGTGGACAGAGATGGGAATACAGCCATAGTGATAAGAACTACCATGGAGAATGAATTGAAAAAGTTCAGAGAGTTAAGCTCAACTATTCTTGTTCCTCACATTAATTACACAGGATGGCCAGCTGTTGGCCAAGTCAGCACTAAGTACAGTAGAAGACATTATCAACACATTATCTATCCACAGACTAAACAAGTCAGTTTAATCTCACTTTATGACTGTGTTTCTTGTAGAATGCTTATGCTTCTGCCACACATGAACCCAAAAGAAATAGCCTCACAGAACATTTTGGATTTCAAACCACAAGTTAAGAAAAATCAATGTCCCAAGTAATCAGACATACAAATGAGCACATGAATGCATGGCCATCAATGGTTCTGCTTATTCCGAATATTAAAGTCCCCTGCTGAAAAGGCCATTCATAATGTGATTAAAACATTGCTTAGCTCGACAGAAATTAATCTCCCGAATATATCCCTACTATATGACAATTTTACAGTAACATTTCTTTTTTTACACTGTAACAAGGCCATCACCTGGCAAAGACTTCAATACATACTAATGAGATGTATGGGATTATTATTAGATTACTAAAGTGAATGTGATTAGCAAGAACTATAGCTTTGCTTCTTGAAAACATAATTGTACTGCACATAAAGCTGGAGGCTCACATTATCAAAGTTGTATCAGGCAATTGACAAGGCTTTTATAATTAGACATGCTGTTCTTTGAGAGACGAAGAAGAAATCACAGCCACACAATGCACAGCAGGCTATATATTCACTTACAACCCCTACAGGCAACACAGAACAGCCTTGTTGCCTTTGATCCTTCAACTCAATTGTTTATAGAGGTTGTAGAGGTCCCCAAACCCTGTTGTATTAGGCGTAACTTCAATTGCTGAGCCAAAATGCAAGAAAGGGAAAAATGGTACATGCAGGATGCTTGTATGAGATGTGTGCTCTCATAAAACAATTCAGTTGCACCTTGGACTGGTTACCAGACTGGAACATAACTAAATGTGGCTTAATTTACCTTTTATTTCATATTGGTAATTACCTGTAAAGCAAACAAACATGAATTTTACTCATAAAGTAAAAAGCTTCCCTAAAAAGTTGACAAAAGGGACTCATTTTGATTAAAGTTATTAAATGAAAGCTAATTTTGATTATCCACTATATCACTGTTTTGCACTTATTGTAAAAGTTTTTTATTTTATTTTATGATATATCAAACTTTTTAAAATTCAGATACACATAATAATTATACATGTTTTTGTTATGCACAACACAAAAGTCCAGAGAAGAAACTATTTTAATTCATATCATCTCCTCCATATCATCGATACTGCCAATTCTAAAGTGCCTCTATTCCATGTTTACACATACATTTTCTCGAAGACACTGGGCATCACAAAGCTATAGGCCCCGTCTGTGCACGGTGGCCATTGTGAGCACGTCAGGCGAGGGCTTTTTGTGCCTTTGTATTCAGTGACAGGCTGAATGAGAGGGAGTGTTTCTCAGTACCAGGATATGTGGGAGACACCTGCTGGGCCGGGCTGCACCGGCCTGCTCTGCTCCACCATTAAAACGTGTAGCGCTGGGGGCTCTTTTGTTAGGCAGGAGCTGTTGGTGGCGACATGTTTGAAGTGTCACAAGTGTCAGTCTTTATTAGATTCAGAATGATATTAGCGGATGGAGGAGTTCGGCTAGTCTAGGAAGGCGGAAGATATATTTAGCCAGAAAATCATCACCTGCTAAAAACTTGGCAGGTTACCTGGGATTGTACAGTCACAGTGGTTATGATGTTGTGGGATTATTGCTTTATTTCCTGTGTTACTTTGTCGCTGCATCTGTGCTTAATTTTTCAGCCAACAGCTTACAAGAGACATAATCAAGCCAACTGATTGAAAAAAATTATATGACTCAGAGGACAATTGAGGTAGATTCATAATGAGCTAACCATTATTAGCAACATATTGACATAATTGCTTAGACCACTGTTTCAAAACGTATATATATAGGTTGAAATGGTAGTATACATAGTATATATTATATGCTGCTGCCAGCATCTCTTTACCGTTGTTTTCATTAGCATACTTTATCACTGATTCACAACACTTTCACTGTGTGTGTGTGTGTGTGTGTGTGTGTGTGTGTGTGTGTGTGTGTGTGTGTGTGTGTGTGTGTGTGTGTGTGTGTGTGTGTGTGTGTGTGTGTGTGTGTGTATGCCCATGTGTGCATGCATTTCCAAAATAACAAGAGAATACAGAAGAGATAATTTAGGGGGTTGCTGCAGAACAAATACAGAGGTTGCTAGAAGCACACATCGATTGACATCTGCTCAAATGTTCATCGACGAAAGGAGAAACACAGAGAAAAATAGTGTGAGGGAGAGAGAGAGGGGTCCTGAGAGGGGGGAAAAAATCCATAATTGCTCTCATCGCCATATGATTTTCTGCAGGCAATTTTCAAGGAGCACACACTGACCTTTGCCTACTTAATTCCTGTGCAGTAAAGAAACAGAGAGATGATCACTGAGGCACATAATTACACCCTCATCGATACATGGATCTATGGGATGGGCAATGAATGAAACTCAGGGATGAAAGGACAATACACATTACACCCTCACACACATACACATACATGCAAGCCTGTACACTGACCTACATGTACACACTTGCAAGAAAACACATGCCCACACACACACACGCACACACACACACACACACATCATCATCATCAAGGCAGTGGCATATATTTCTATCTGGATGCAAAGTCAATGTGAGATGCACGGTGGGTAATGATGATGTGAAGGTTTGAAGCTGCGAGCTGGATGGAGGAGCCCCATATGGCTCTCTCCGTCCGTGTCATTACCTTGTTACGCCTCTGACTTCCATTCAGAGTGAGAGAGAGAAAGGCAGAGAGAGAAAGGGAAAGTGCTTGGATCACCCAAGACCAAGCTACAACTGAAATTGTCTGGGGTCAACAGTGCCATAATTACTTTAAAATGTCAGCCTGCAATAAAATACAACAGTTCATCTGGCAGAAAGCAAATTAGCTTTGACCACGCCGTAATTACCCTTTCCTGCAGAACCATTAGAAGAGATCAAATCTTCACATTCTCTGTTTGAGGAAAGGCCATCAGAGTACACTCCACCTGACAAGGATGCACATTTGCCATTTTGCAGGGGTAATTAATTGTCCTTATAATAGAAATTTTATATTGGACTTCGAAATGGAAAAAAGTGTAATAACCTGCCAGTTTTATCTTAACCATTTGCTGACACCCCTTGCCTCTTGCTCTCTTGTCATCTCTTCTTCCTTTTATTTGACTTTAGCAGCTGACTGATTTGTGTGTTAAAATCCTCTATTGGGGGATTTCCTACCCTAATATCTTTCCCCAGTGATTAAACATCTAATGTAAAAACACTGATCTCCAGCAAAAATTGCATGTTAAAAAATAAGGAAGCATATCAGGAAGCTTAGCAAGCTAACAGTTTTAAGCCAAGTTGGGTCTTAAAGTGCTAATGAGACAGGGATTTTCAAACATCAACATGTGCAATTAGTAACTTCTACACAAATTCACCATCACCTGTGCAATGTTTGTAAAATACACATAAAAATCATGAAGCCTAAAGTGCTCCTAGAAACAACTTTCATCATTCTTTATAAAATGAAAATAAAAGTGTTTTGTCTTTTGAGGAAGCCACAGTTTGGTGTGTCCTCCTTTTTTTTCAGTTTGGCAATAGAATCCTTGACAGCGCTCCCACAGCACCTCATGCGCTGAATGCAAAGACAGTGACATAAACCAGATGTGGAAAAACCTGTTCATCTACACTTCTATTAAGACATACAGTAATCTCACATTAAGTAAAATGTTTCTCACTCCCAAAATACCTGTTGGATCAAAGTGGTGTGATCTACCCAAGCGACAGGCATAATTCTTCTTAAAGTGCTGTTTGTATCCTCTCCCTAGTGGGGCGATAAACCCAAAACTCAACACTCTGAGACAAAATGTTGTCACACACCATCACATCATAAAAAAACTGAGGGAGATTAATGTGTAATGGAACACAACTGGCCAAGACTAACATTTCAACATGACAAAACTTTTGAATTGTTGAATACAAAAAAAAATGCTCAGCATTCCTGTGCACCATATTACCAACATTTCATTAATAATATGCACTATTGATATGATGCATGTAACTATAGATACAACAACAAATCAAAGTGCTCCAGATTTATTCGCTGACATAAAGTATTCAATTTGATGCAAAATATATAAAACTTTGATGAACATATTACACCACTAAAAGTAGTGAAGGTGAAGTCTGACTTTCAGCTTCTCATCACATATGGTGAATTATCATCACAACATACACGACTCAAATGCAATCTACTGTAACCGGTTTGTCTACTGTAATCGAACAGATACTTTTTTACTGACATGCTAGAGGATTACACTCATACACAGCCAGTGAAGAGATTAAAATGCGACCTGTTTTACCACATATGTTGAAGCAATACACCGCCAAGCTCCGCGTTATGGCAATCGATGCCATTGAGATCGATTTCCGTGAGCCCCAGTGTTTCATAAGGCGCAGGTACTGTGTTTTGTGGGTGATTATTATCATGCAAAATTTTATTTCTCTTTTGAGCTCCCCCTTTTTTACGCTTTTAGTGATTAGCGATTGAGACAGAGGGAGATGTTTCCTTCGCAGCCAAGCTAACTGAATAGGGATTAGGTGTGGAATAGCTGGGCGTAGACGACAATCCAAAGTAGTCAATTGGGACCGTATCTCAGGTAGCTGCGCAAGATGCTGTACAACTGCTGTTGCGCTGCTACTGCTGCTGAATCTGAATCTCAGCTCAAGAGCATTGTAACCTTATCAAATTAGCTTTGGGCCCAGTCTGTCAGCCAGTGCTGCTGGTTTGGCAGCCACCACCATGATTAGTCATATTGAATTATACATTCAGAGCATGTACGCCACCTTCCACATCAACACAATACATAGAGAGACTCACACACACAGAGCTACAGACATACTGTAGTCACAAAGACACAAACTCACACAGAGATGGAAACACACACACACATACCATATATGCATGCACACACATGCAAGAACGCACACACACACACAGACAAAAAACACACACTTAGGTTTCAGTTTTGGAACAGGGTGATGCGGATGTGCGTAAACAGGATTAAGAGAGACGGTTCCACTGTCACACAGACCTCCAGATTGTAATTCTCATGCCTCTCTGACAGCTTGGCACAGCACTAAGTCACCTAACGTTTGCCTTGACATGAAATGCAGACCTGGGCACAGATGAGGTTATCAGTGGGGGGAGATGAGTGGGAGGAAACGCGTCTAGTCCTATTGGGGGAACTGTTTGGTACTAATGCTTGGTTGACTGAAGGGACTGAGGGGGCAGCAGAAGAATGGCACAAGGTACGAAAAATATACACAATAACTGTCACTGGCATAGCTACTCGGATTTAGATTGTGTTCACCTCATACACGTGTGAAACCTATCTAAAAGTAGCTGAAAGATTACAATCCTCTTCATTAAATTTATCTCCTACGACATAAACTTTTAATATGCACACCAGCAGTGTGTATGGGACTTCCAGGGCAGCTTAAATGACTGCAACCTGTAATTACTGTTCCAGCACTTGATTAGAATAATCTGATTGCAATTATTCAGTGACTTTAAAATACAAGCCTCGAGCTACAGAACAATAATTCAAGGGCAGTGATTTGGAACGTGTTTCTTTTTTGGCTGTAAAATGACGTTTTAATCGACACAGACTGAAAGAGGTTCCCTGCTAAGGAGCCAGCTCCCTCAATTAAAGCCCATTTATGCAGTGAGGGGGAAGACGTTGTGCTGCGATGTGGAGTTAATCACCAGGCAGACACTTACAGAGTTCTCACGGATCAGGGAACTAACCTCTCTAACGGGTAAACAGGCAAAAATGCGGCACTCTGGCAAGGCCACCAAGTGTACACACACACACACACACACACACACACACACACACACACACACACACACACACACACACACACACACACACACACACACACACACACACACACATAACAACATTCATGCTACTAGTTAGTGTATTATGTTGTTTCTCCCCTCAATTAATTGGCTTATAGAATCTCAAAATGTGTCAACATTTAAATCAAAATGAATTTGCAATAATTTATAACATAAGAAAGACATGTCAATTATCTCTCAAATGCAGTTGCAACAAAGCTTGATAATTGATTGCATTTAACAGACAACTCTAATGTATCTCATCACTCTAAGGAGCCAGTGGTAGATTAATTAAAAAAGTAATACAACATGAGGGAGAAGTATTGCCCAGCTGGCACTCACTCCATGGTCAAAGTGAAGGACAAACATGGTGACTATAATATTTTTCTAGGCTTCTAATTTGCAGAACTTTATTTCCTGGTTCTGATTTACCTGAGGAGAAGCGATTTTTGTCCCTGCCTTACAGGCTGATCCACCCTGGGTGATTAACAGAGCTGATTAGTCCTATAGCACACACAGACACACACACTAGCACACACAGAGACACAGAGACAGATTTTACTCGTCCTTCAGCGGTCAGACACTGTATGGGTACAGTGTGCACATGCATTCATTTTCGTAGTGAAAGTCGACGGTGAGCCACTGGGTGATCACAAATAAATAGTCTTAAGATAAAATCTAATTTAATGTCCATTGTATTTTTGAAAGCTTGATTGTTCCCATTCTCAATTTTTCTGTTTCATAATTGACTGTACATTATTAACAAAACGTGCTACCAAGAACGCATTAATCAGTATTACTCTGCCTTAACCTCAGTAAGTGGCACAATAAGAGACATGCCCTCTCTAATCAGCTTCATTGTGTTCTATCACCTCCGCTCTAACTATATCACCGAGAGTTCAAAGACCTCGCACTACATGTTATTGCTGAAACCATCTTTAATCAGCAGCATTGGTCTTTGTTAGATCATGGAGGTCTACGTTGTAATGAAAACGCCAGCTAGCTCTGATAGCAGCCTAATTGGGAGATAATGAGCCAATAACATCAATGGCTAATGACACACCAAGTCTAAGTCACACCCCCCTCAGGCCACACAGAGGCTCATTCACCACTGATGGAGTGCATAGCTGGGAAGTCTGGCAGAGCTAGGCCATGCTCTGTACAAACAGGCTGTCTTGATGGCTTCATTAGGCTAATGAAAGGCGGTGCTTGACGCTTAAAGATGGTTATAGTGGACTAGCTGAAGGGAACGCATACAGACACCTGATCTGTAGCACATTGTCTAATGGCTTTCCTCTGATGAAAAATTGCTCGTTTTGCAACAGTAACAGTTCAGATCATTTTTTCATTATTATATATTTCACACAACCACCAGCCACTGATACATGGGATGCCAGTATTGTAAGATAAAAACATGTACTGCCTTTCAAAAAAAAAAAAAAAAAGTTGATGTGGATATTATATGTAGTTTGTTTGTTTGCTTGTTTTCTTGTCAGAGGATGAGCAGAGAGGTTGACGGCTTAAGTACTGTATAAGTGTGTGGGCGTAGGCACCAGTAAGTGGGCTGAAGGGGGCTGAACTTTTGTCAGGTCTCAACAATGAACTTGCTAACAGTAAACAAGCCTGATGATGTATAATCACATTAGGAGAGGCACCAAGCATGGAGGAACGACCCTGCTAATCCACACTGTGCTAGCTCTATAACCTGCACATAATCCTAGAGAGAGAGAGAGCGAGAGAGGTTAAGAGGAAGAAAGAAGAGAAAAGCAAGAGGAAGACCAATAGAGGCTTTGGAATTGAATTACTGTACGCACAAGCTTTAGGCCAATTAACCAGGTGTTTCAAATCTCTACCCTGTTGTAGCCTGTATTTATATGATAGGGGGACGGTGTTTTGAATCTTTAGTATAGGGCTCAATGATGTAAGCAGTTAAATGAAGCAGAAAGCATATGGCATGTGAGTGAGAAAACACTTCACTGATGCTGGGAAAGATCCAAACAAAAATAATTAGCAAGTATGGTTTACAGGTACCTATTTTTTTTATTTTGTTATACTGTAAATTCTTGAGAAAGCTAGAAGTGTAATAGCATCAGTCTAATCCCTTGTTTGACACTGGTATACAGTAAATGGCTCAACATGTGTTCTCAGACCTGCAACCACAACTATGCTCCTTACCAGGGTTCAATGTGGTTGTGTAACTGCTGAGTTTTTGTAGTGAATAGTGAATATAGGTAACGTTAAACATAATATTACTATGACAGAACTACCACATTATTGAAGTTGTCTGGCAGCCACCACAAGCCCTCTAAACCACACATTTCATTTCACTTGACCACAAAGATCACAAAGATACCTTAACGTGATTGTTTACCTAGTTTAAAAAATCATAAGAACCAGATTTTGTATGCTTTGATGCACATGAGATTTTGAAAAGTAAGAAAGCTAATAACTCAACTTCTGCACAGCTTTGTGTCTTAGAAGACTGCTACACATTTGTTGTAGACAAATGTTGTAGAGCTGCAATTACTTGTCAAATGATCATTTTAGTCTTTGTTTTTGCAAATATGGCAAAAAAAAATTGTCTGCTTTGTGCTTCTTAAATGGGATGATTGAATGCATTTATTTGTCATTGGGTTTTGGATTGTTTGGACAAAATAAGAATTTTAGAGACGTACCATTTAACTCATTTCTCAACAAAACGACAAATCAAGAAAATAATAGTCAAATAAATCGATGATGAAAATAATTGCTTATTGCAGTTCTAGTTTATTCTCAGTGGTCAATGCTCTGAAGTGTTTAGAAGGAGAATGGCCATTTGATGGGTGTTGACAGGCCTACACACAGAAGTGTGAGTATAGGGGATACTATAATCTCGTTGTGGTCTTGTTGAGGTACTTACTGCAGTGTTAGAATGGCCTTATTGCAAATCATCCTTGGTCTACACATACAGTAGATTCGAAATAATAGCTCAAATCAGGCTATTATCATCATTATCACCTAATCTGATCCCAATTAAGGTCAACGGACAAGTGCGTAAGATTTAATAGTATCTAGCAGTTAGGTTGAAGATTGCTGAATACCCCAACCCTTCACCCTCCTCTTGCAACCATGTAGGATAACCTTCAGTGGGGATAACTCGTGAAAGGTCCTCTGTCCACTGTAGAAACATGGCAGTTCAACATGGTTGCCTCTGTGGAAGAGACCCACTCCCTATGTAGATATAAAGGGCTCATTCTATGGTAACAATAACATAATTATTCTTATTTTCGGCTGATTATACACTAATTAAAACATACTTGAATGTTATATTCCAGTTCTGCTTAGTCTGTTCTTCTAGATGCCACTAAATACTACACACTGAAGCTTTAAGCTTTTACTGAGTGATGAGGTTAAAGTCTGGATGCTAACTATTAACTGTGCATGTTCTGTAATCAGATTATAGAACTGTTCCACTTGAGTTGACTGACTAAAACATTTATCAGTCCAGGCTGTGCTCATTCTGTACAATGACAAGCAGGTATCTGAACGACTAATGTTTAAATGCTTGGTGAAATTTGTGTGTGAAAATTGATTTTTAATGAAAGATTGAGAATTTCCACATCACAGCAATCTGAATCAAGACATTAAAAACACCACTGCATTCTTCCTCACTTTAACTTAACACAACTCCAAGCCTCTATTATTGTTAACCTTCTGCTGACCAAGGGACATCAGACATTGACCTTTCAATTAAAGGAACCTCTGCTAAAATCATAACTACAAAGGCAGGGAACACGAGATGGCCTATGGGTAATGTAAAATTGCAGAGTGATTAAAAAATGATCAAACAAATGAAAAAAAGCGGGTTTCTTTGAAAGGCTTATTTTGTAAAAGACATACACAAGATGTTAAATGAAGGAAAATGGCTTTGTCTTATGGATTATCATGTTGAACTTGCACTAATATCATAAGCAGCACTCTCTTCACTTCACTTTCAAAACTTTGCTGAGCAAACTTTTACTCCCAACTCCTGTACAGCTAAGGAAAATTCATCATTATCAGCCGCTAAATCAAAAATGGAGAGGGGGTGAAAATGACAGATACAGCAAAAGTAAAAAAGGGGAAGGTGGGTGGAGAGATGATGTGGGGAGTGAGGCTTGAGAGAGATTGGAGCCAGACAATGAGCAATGGTGGAGTGTGTGTGTGTGTGTGTGTGTGTGTGTGTGTGTGTGTGTGTGTGTGTGTGTGTGTGTGTGTGTGTGTGTGTGTGTGTGTGTGTGTGTGTGTGTGTGTGTGTGTGTGTGTCTGAGAGAGCAACACAGAACAAGGTCCTTTAAGTAGATCCTGGGAGCCAGGGACCAGCTGGACTCTGAGTACTGCCTGCTTATCCTGCCTGCCCTTCCGATCCCTCAATCCTTTACCTCCTCTCTACTTCACTCTCCTTTTCTCTCTTTTTCTATCCTCCTTCATTCATTTCTTCTTTAGAAGTTAAATAAAATTGCAGCTCCATCAAAGTTTAAGGAAAATTGTATGTCACCTCCTCAAACTCAAAGAGCAAAAGTTGATTTACCCTCATACATTGGTTTGAGAGTTGTGGCACAACAAATAGCCATGTTACACTGCAATAAACTACAGACACAATGGATATAGTTCCCTCTATTTGCAAAATCACTATCATAGACACTCCCTGTTCTTGTACAAGCTGTTTTGTGGGGGAAAGTTATGAAAAAACACTGCCTGAAGCAGATATTGACGATGCAAGTTGATGGAAGGCAGATACACACAAAACACAAAAAAACTCTAAACACAATATAAAATGATAATAATTATCCTTGAGATAGAGTAAGAGTGAACTTCATTCTACTATAAAAATGCTTTAAGCCATTGTGTTTAGTGTTGTATTTGGTGTCATGCAACTGCCCCAGCCCTTGGAAGTACACTGAACACGACCAGCAGCCAACATGCAAAAATGGCATATGGAATAATCATAATTCTTTGGACGTTGGACAATTTTCATCCTTCCTGGTTTATGTTTCATCCACTCTTCATCTTTGAATCCTGCTGTGTCTGTCCTGCAGAACATGCCTACAGCTGGTTTTGTCCTCCGGGTCTAGCACAGACCAATAAGAAAAGCCTGAACCATGGTTTACTGGATGTACACCCAAGGGAGGTCAAGAACCGTCACTGGTTTCTATCCTACTGTTTAGCCCGTACAGACTCATGCAGTGAGGTGCAACCACACACAAAGCACCTCACCTCTCAAAAACACCCAGCTAACACATCTGAGAATGACCTCTTTGGGGCAGCAGCTAATGTCTTACAACAGTATTCTGGCCTATGGCCCCAATTCGCTATGCCTGGCCACACTGAGCCCCACTTTACTATTGCCATACAGTGATGGCATGCATACAGCACTCCACAACAGCAAATACATTACACACTCATAGCAATTGTTGAGGCTGATTGTTTTTTGCGTTGACATTACCACAAAAGTGTTGCAACCCAAGATGTTGACTGGCTAGTGGGCATGATAGGACTGTCTTAGAGAGAAATCTGCCATAGTTAAATGACTTTGATAGATACAACAGATGTGATCAATGCAATTGCATAATTAATGATGACAGATACAGTAAATGGCGTGTTTACAAACTAGTCTTGTCCACCCACAGCAAGCAGGGTGTAATCAAATCATAACTGTTTGTGAGAAACATGCCTTACAGGCCACATAGAGAACAATTTCTGTTGCAGTGGATTGTATTCATCAATCCATCTTTACCTAAACTATCCTGCCCAGAGTGCAAAATCCAGTTATAGTTGAAAAGTATGGAGCAAAATTTGACAAAGTGAACAAGTCTTCTTATCTTACCATATATTATATTGTAATAGTAAAAGTAATTATTTTTAAAGGGGACCTATTATGCTATATCTATATATATTTTTTGCCAGTCAAATTTACACACGTACAACACCGACAATACAGTCACACAAACACAAATACACACAACATGTATGTCGCACACACAGTGGTACAGACAATATCATCATAGACACACACACACACAACGTGTTGTCAGTGTGGATGTTCTTCAGCGTGAGCAAAGAAGACACAAAGCTTGCAATTTGTAATACCTGTAAGTCCAAAACAACCTGTCAAGATATAACCTTGAAAATATTTGGAACAACTAACTTAATCAGACACCTTGGTGCAAATATGTTCATTTGGAGCCATGAAATTACTGAGCAGGCGCAGATGCAAATAAAAATTGCACTTGTCCTTTCACTGGTTTTGCGCCAGTAGGAAAATAGGGCCCCCCCTCAGACTTAATACACCATCTGCTACTCAACTACATAGTGAAGAGAAACTATGCTTACAGTCTTTCATTGACTTTGCTGATGTGGACACTGCATTGCCATAGCAGTTGTGTTGTGAGTATAATGCTCAAAAAAGTAGTTTTAGGACCTGTGTATTTTTTCAGGCAATGCATTTTACAACCTAGTTAGCAAATTACAGTGAAGTTACTGTAATACATTATGTGCTGTACTGTCTGGTCATCTGTGATATACTGCACTGCCAACTCACAAGCTGTAGAAGCACACTACTGTATGTCAGATGATCACCTACAAAGATCACACTGTTTCTTAATTACCACATGTGCATTTTGACACTTATTATATTGGCATACTATGAATATAAAGAATATATCTGTATAAAACCAACACAGTGTAGGCACTGTGATTCACACAATTAAATTACTTTCAATTATGATACATTATCTTCAAAGATATGTTTTTAAAACTATGAAATGTAAATTGTGTAAAAATATAAATATTATAGTTCTATGATACATGAAATTGTGCTGTAGTCTCTTATTGTCTGAGCAAATTCTGGAATTAACATGGGGCATCAAGGTACTTGACACTTCAGTAGTAAGTGTTTAACCTACAATAAATGCTGTTTGCTGAGAATTCATGGTTTGCAGAAATGTACCAGTTTAATTTGTGAATATTGTACTTGTGTCAGATATGGATTAACATTAAACTCATTTTGCTCTTTTAGGGATGTTGATATTATTCTGCCTGAAGACAACTAGTGTGTCAACCAGTCTTGCTTTTCATAAGCATCATACATGTTGGGGAGAGAGACGAGAAGTAGAGAAGATTGGGGTGGGAATCTTTGGTAATTCCATGATTTGATTTGATTCAGAGAGAAATGATTGGATTCTCAATTCTGGAGTGCTAGTCAACTGGTCTCGTTTGTTTTTGGTGCTTCTGAGTTCGCTGCTCTATGACAGCAGAGCAGGTTTATAATATAGCTCATGTTTGCCTCACAAAGTGAATTATTAAGACATTAAATCAAAATGTCTTACAACCGCTGCCTTTTATCAGTATGAATTATAAAATAACTTTAGCTTGTGCAGGCTGTCCGGATGCTGCACTGCCCTTAGTGTTGAGTTCCACCTTTTTCATTTTTGACATTTGTGAATTGATGCAGAATTGTCTATGTCTGCATCGTGATGTATCTAAGAATCAATTTTTACCCCTCCACCTTATAGGAAAAAAGGCACATTCAAATTTCCATACTTCTGTTTGTGTTCTGTTTTGTCAAAAACATAACAACCACCCAAATCTACGAATAAAGTGAATACCTGAAACCTTTGAATGGAGACTTTATGTGGGTAAAGACATTATTCTATTCATTACCAAATGTTTAAATTCGATACACCCCTGTAGTGCACATTGTCTTGATAAAAGTGTGTAGTTATGAGTATAGTCTTGAAGCTATACATGTATATTACAATATGTACTTATGCGATACATACACCAGTTCAACATAGAATTATCAGATTTTTCTGTCATCATTTTAACACCACTGTTGAATAAGAGAAATAGTACAACTAAAAGATGAGATTTGTATTTGCATTTTAAATTAAAAAAAAAAAAAAAATTGTAGTTGTTGTGATAATAATAAAAAAGTGATATTCTCAGCAAAATTACACTTCAAAGTGAAGGATAAAAGGGAGAGGGTGTGATGCAAATGTAAGTAAACAGAGTCTTGGATCAAAACCAATCACTACAAGAGCCTGAACTTGGCCACTGAATTCTTTGAAAAATGTTCATCTAACAGAGAGGAGAAAAGAATGCCTCGTAAAAAATCAAAACAAAAAAAAGGAGTGATACAAAAACAGACAGAGGTGTGTAGAAATAATTTTGATGAGGCAATGAGTTCGATAAAATCATGGTGGGTGGAGTTTTCGTCTCCACACCCAACTGACCTGTTTCCAAATAATCAGCAAGGAAAAAAACACTAAGTCCCTGAGAACAAGAGCAGTTTTCACACTCTAGCACACAAAGAGAAGGACCGGCTCAGAGATGAGAGGGTTGGCTGCATTGTACTGCCCCACTTAAATCTTACTTTCAATTCACTAAATGTGTTATTTGACTTGGCAAAGGAGCTGGTATGTCCCATGGAGCAGCAGGGAGTCTTACAACGACTTTGCCAAGTTTGCTGCAGCCCTGCTGAACAGCCTTCGCCTTGGCTAGCTAGTGACCTTAGACTTAGTGGGTGGTTCGACTTAGTGGTGAAGAAAGAAGGGGGGGGGGGGGGGGGGGGACTTGGAGAAAAGAAAAAATAAAGAATAAGCATAACCTCTAGTGGTTAAAGTTCAGCCTTTAATTTTAAACCTCTCCTTGTCAGTACACAACACTGACTAGGGAAAAAAGAAAAAAAAGTTTTTAAAGAAAGAGAGCAAGGAATTATTTCTACCATGAGGAAAGACAAAAACTTTAACACTCATATGTCCAAGCTGCAGTAGTTAACACTGGCCTGGCCTGCACTGGCCCGGGGATCTGGCAGTATAATGCGACTAGCAGGAATGGAAAATATTTTTTGTTTGCCTTTTGAACGATAGAAAATGAAGACCACGAGAACAACTTAGTAGTATATACAGTACTGTGCTGTGAAACCAAAATAATGCAAAGTTATTAGAGGAGTGGAAAAATCCAATAAAAGCTCTCACTGATTGGCCTAACAAGGAAAACCTATTATTTCACTTTTCTAAGACAATAAATCAGTGGTTATTATGGAGACTTGTCAACTGAAATGACTTTTCTAAACTCATAAGCTATACATTCAACACAAGCAATTAAAGTTAGATACAGCTGATCCCACATTTGGCTTTAAGATATGCAAATAATAAACTGCTTCAGCTAAATAAAACATGGCTTTACATTTTTAAGTGCCAATCCTCTTGAAAAATAATCTATTACTTTTCATTTCATAGAGTTCAGCTTACAAAATTCTTTTGCTCTATTTGCCAAAATTTCGTCATACCTTTCCTTTAAATAAAAGATAATAATAATGTGTTGCTTCATTTATAGCATAGATCACTATGAGGTCAGCAGTACATAAAAACACTAACTGTAAGCCCTGCAATTAAACTTGACATCTTATGTTAATAGCTCTATTTGTGCCGTGAATGCCAAGGAATTCATGCCACTGTGCTTGAGAGGTCCAGACTCAGGGGAGGACAGCCTACAACAACCCCTAAATGGAGCCATCCATGGATGCCAACACGATAAACCTGTAGGGAGGAGCCCTCGACACACAGCTCCATGAAACACTCATCCTCCAAAACAACTATTACCATCTTAAACTCGCAGGAATTTGAAGGATGAGGTACCGCTCACCATCCTCCCCATGGCCTGCATTTGGAGAATAAAAAAAGAAGTGAAACAGTGAGACAGATAGAGATGTTTGGAGGAGGACAGGAGGAAAGGATGAGGAATTATGCCAGGGTCTGAAGATTCATTTTGAGGTTGGATTTAGAGAAATGATGTCTGGCAACATATGCAGGGTCAAGCCCTGCAGGCCTGGAGCTCAAGCAGCCATCTTGGCAGTGACTCCTTTGGTGCAGGGGGAGGGGAGTGGGAGGAGGGGGGTTGCTTTACAAGGTACATCAAGACCCACTATTTCCTCTTTCCCACTGTTGCACTAATGTGACTTCTATTTTTCTTTCGTACAGTTTATCTTTGATCAGAAATATATTGCTCAGCTGACAAGTAGTGTAAACATCCACATAATTTGGAGCAGAAGTCATTACTTCCTGTAGTTATATTTACTATTAGTATGATGATACTCAAAGGGGAATTGGTAATCAAGGCATGAGGCGGTGTATGCCGTCCCCCCACGAGGACAGAGAGCTCCTCTCCCTTCTTTCCTTTTCTTGTGAATATTTTTGGAATGTAAAGGATCAACTAAGGATTCAGTAATTTTCAATAAACAAGGGAATTCAAATAATCATTGTGACATATTTCCTCCTTCTCTACCTCTGTGTCTTTGTCTCCCCCTCTCTTCCTCACATATCACACACATACACAGTACCGCCTCACTCTATATGGCCCCCTACATGGGAAAAGTAGACGAGCCATGCAAGGCATACGGTGTTGATCCAGCTGATAAGCTGACCAATTGGGTTCATTTGTCAAGAAACCTTTGCTCAAATATGATCCCTCTGTGTGATGGAAAACCTTCTGACAACTCTATCCCATCCACATCTCTGTGGTTCTTGGCGTGGTTGCCATGCAGAAACCCTAGCAGTGTTATTACAGATCTTTAGTGGCCTACAACAGGACATTAGTTAAAACAAATATGTAAATCTGGGTAAGAGACAGACTAGGGAAAAAGTCTGAATGATGTATGCCAGATAAAACTATGTCTAGAAAGACAGAGGAACAACCGTCTGTCTTCATGCTGCAAAAGCTGGTCAGACGTGATAAATTAAGAAAACGAGTGGCTGATCAGAAAGACACAGAGACAGCAAATAAAACCCATCTGGAATGGGTTTCTGTGCCTCTTCTGTACAAGCTGAAACTCAATACTCATATCAGATCTGAATGCTGTGCAGCGATAATAGCTGAATATTCATTTTGGTGCGAGCGGAAGACAAACATTCCCCTCCTTAATGACATCTCCTGGGAGGAAGTTCATTACACAAGGTTGTTACGCAACAAAACCCTGTCACTTTGAGAGGTCAGAGGAGGTTCACACTGCTAACATTAGCGCAAACCCAGTGGCAACTAGGTTAGTGACACTTCCTGCATGAAATAACAACTCTAAAAGAAAAGAAAAAAACAGGAATACAAGTAACATCAGTTCTCCAGGTAGACACGATAAGACTGCATTATACTGGCCTACTTTGTGTAAAGCAGCAAAACAGCATCAGTATAACACAAATACATTTGATGTACAGTACCAGTCAAAAATTGAATATGAAAAATGTGTGTTTATGCATGCTACTGAATTTCATGAAGACCACAATACATGAGTTAACATACATACTGGCTCATGTTACAATACAAGGTAAAATGAGCAAGAAATTCTAATCAGACTTGAATTATTTCAGACAGTAACAGGCAGGTGTACAGTATGTATGTATGTATGTGTTCCTGATAGAAAGTGTGCGTGTATGGGTGTGTGTCTGGGAAAACACTGTAGCTGTAGCAGGACACTGTTCTGTGCACTGATTGACGGTTGCTGCCCGTGCAGGCCTACATTTTTGAGTTGACTGGATTCACATCACACGAGCAAACACAAGATGGAAGACTGTGGAACTCTCCACTACAAAGAATGGCGAGACTCTCTGCACTACATACACACACTGCAGAGAAACACGCACTTACTTACACACACACACACACACACACACACACACACACACACACACACACACACACACACACACACACACACACACACCACACCCACAGATCCACTTCCCCACCTCCAGTGCTTGAAGATCTACCTGCCAGCTGCTGCCAGTCGCAGGGAAAGATGGGCTTTGTTGGTTTTGTGAAGCCCACCGACAAGACCCCCCTGGAGACTGCAGGTCTCCAGCAGCACAAGCCTCAGCCTTATCCACTCCGCCGCACAGGCAATCTGTTTTCTATATTACCAGCCTGTATCACTGTACTATGCACTATAGAACAGCAATTGAGCAGGAAATTAAGTTAGGGGATCGGTATTTGGCGGAGGAGAACGAGCTGGTGTGGTCTTCCCTCTCCACATACAAGGATCATTAAATATCACACGAGTTTCTTGATAAATTTCCTCTTCTCCTCTCTCTGCTGTTCCCATCAACTTGCTCCCCTCTTTCTCCTCTCTCCTCTTCTCGTATTTCTGTCTCTTTTCTTTCTTCCTCAATTTCCCTCTCATCATCTGCCCGTTTCTGTCTTGTCTTGCTGTATTTGTAGTGTGTAAGAAACAAAACATCCTAATGGATGTTTGAACAGCTTGAGATATGTCGGCCTGGGAACTACCTCCCTGTGACAAGGAGCTCTGGCAGGGAATTGAGACCATTACGAGGGAAAAATAGAGGACATATTTCTTTCTTTTCCTCTTTGTTTATTTCTTTTCCTCTCTCTGGGTCCTTCTCTGTAGCCCCCCTCCCTTCTCTGTCTATTTTTTTTCATTATTCCTCTGTACACACAAACAGAGGACAGGGTCTAAGCTCTTTTTGGATTAGCAGATGTGGGGGATCTATTTTTTGCCATGTTGTCTCTCCTTCTCTTCTTTCTTTATGTCCTCTTCTGTCTTTCTTCTATACTTCTTACCCTTAGCTTTGCACCTTAAGTGACTGTGAGAGTATGTCAGTGTAGTTGGTGAGTGAATGAAGATAAAGGAGAGAGGAGTGCTAGGTCAGGACGTCGCTATTCAAAATCGTAATGTGGAGCAGTGGCAGTTCTGGTGATCAAGAACATGCACACACACCATTTTCTTTTGGTAATCCTTTGTGAATTCTCAGTTTTATTTTCTAGCACAAAATGACTTTTTGTTTCTTTTATTAACTTCTTAATCATAAAACTCATTATCAAACTAATAATTAACTTATATTTCAAATTACTTTTAGGTTAATTTTGGGTATTCAAATGGCCCAGATCTCAACTTATTAATGAAATGTATATTCATAGAAGACATTGATTCCATTGCTTCCTTTCACACTTTTGGGAAAATCTTTACTTGGTATGTTTGAATGGACACAAGTGAAACGAAGTGCATTTTGCCCTGCAGACACATTAATACCAATTAATAATGTTTTAATGCTAACTGCTACTGAGATAAAGGTAATAAAACTGTAATATGTTAACAAATTACCTCAATGTTTTATATATGACTCTATTAATATTCAATGAGATGCAGAACTAACAACTTTTTTCTCATGTTAAGACATGACTCATATGGAAACATTTATCCCCTTTCATTGACTGACACTTTGAGGTACTTCATCAGAGCAATGTTTTTGCACAAACCTGAAAGCTGACACTGGCTTTCCTGCATCCATCCAGAAAAAGACAGAATCAGACACTCACAAGGAAAAGAGGTTTCACTGCTATACAATATGAGGTCAATCAGTAGTGTTGACAGCTAATTTAACAAGTGCTACAAGCACCATTACATTTGGCTCCTGATTGTGTAACATTCGATAGATATACCAATACACTGTCAGACAGATAATTAAATAAATCAATATATATAAATAAGCAAATTAAAAGGAAAAATATATATCGCTCTGGAGGTAGACTTATGACCATCATTGGCCATATGGAATACACACACACACACACACACACACACACACACACACACACACACACACACACACACACACACACACACACACACACACACACACACACACACACACACCAGTCAAGGCTTGTGCAGTGGTCAGGTTAGTGGGAGACAGTCAGAGAGATAAGGCGCCAAACAGGTCTAAATCCCTCCTGAAGCAGTCTTGATGGACAGACAGGCCACCATTAACAATGTGGTGGCTTGTGAGAGCAGCAGCTGATGGAAAGATACCCTGGCATTTGCTGTGTTAAGAAGTGGCCCTTAAAGATTTCACACTTCCAATTTCTTTGAATTATCTGCCATCTCCAGCCTGTCACTCAGTCCGACAATCTCAGATTCTTGCTCACTGAGGCACCGGGCTGGTTATTGACAAAGCAATCTGCGGTGATACAGCAAAGCCTGATAAAACATTAGTCAAACAACACACCGTACAACTGTGGACCCGCCTCACATGTGGACAGAGGGTCACACTCTTCTTTTGTGCCCCTTCCTTTTTAGCCTTTTTTCTCCATGAAATACACCTTTGTTCACACTATGCACTTAGTATAGTACAGAAGAGTGGTGTTCTTAGGACTGTCAAACAGTAGTGTGATAGTGACAGTGTGCCATGGAGTGGGCTCATGCGTGCCCGTGGCTTTGTCCAACACCATCAATCAACGATTTGGTGTGACTTGAAACTATGTCACAACGTAGCAGAAAATCTCTCCTATGTATCACCACTTGGTAGATTGTAGCATACAGAGGGGAATGGATTTGTTAAGGTCCACCTAAGGCAGTGATGACAGCCAATGCTGTTATGACACTGAACAGACTGCTTATCAGATCTCTTCTGGTTTGATTCGCTCGCTGCTCCAGACAGGCCATGATAGAAATATCACAACATCCCCATTACCCTCAGCATTCAGTACATAGTGCACAGGCTGTGCTTTCTATGAATTATTAAAAGCAGACAGATTACGCTGCAAGGCTGGAAGTCTAGAGGCATGCTACAGATGCTGCTGAGCAAAACAGTAACATCAGAAGTGTGTTTTTGTTCTTTTTTTAGAGAAGGAGCTTTTTTTTAGGAGGTCTGAATCAGATCAGAGAGGGTAGCCGTTTGGATAGGCGTATGGGTATGTGGATAAGGAAAAAAGATAGTGAGTGGGGTTTGGACATTGTGTTTATGTCTATGTATGTAGTGTGTGTGTGTGTGTGTGTGTGTGTGTGTGTGTGTGTGTGTGTGTGTGTGTGTGTGTGTGTGTGTGTGTGTGTGTGTGTGTGTGTGTGTGTGTGTGTGTGTGTGTTTGTCTGTGTGTTTGTTTGTGTAATGTATGTGAAGGAGGAGTGAAGGGCATAATGTCAGGGCTTGTCTGACATTTGGACTGGTGAGTTGGCTGGATGGTTGGTTTGCTGTCTAGATGGCTGGCTGGGTGCATCCCAGCTCAAGCCTGGCAACTCTCTCTCTTTTTCTCTCTCTCTCCGTGTCTCTCTCTCTCTCCCTAGAGTGACGGGCTGAGACATTAAGACAGGCGTTTTAATTAACTGTGCCACTCTTCCACCTGCTGCCCTCAATATGCTCCGGCCCAGGCAAGCTGTCTCTCATACCACTGACTCTCTTGCTCTCTTTTTGCTCCATCTCTTCTGTCTCTCTATCATTTTTCTACACTTTTTACTTCTTCCTATCTCTTTCTTTCCAATTTTCAAATCTTGCACTTCATCACTCCGACTTGCTCCCTCAACCCCTCTTTTCTATCCCTTGTGCATCCCTCTGCAGTTTGACCCTAATAAATGAAAAGTCATACCAGATAGATAGAAAAGGCGATTCCATGAGGCTCACATGACAGAATTAGCCAATTTCTTTTTTGAACTTTGAATTAATTTCTACATGTATCCTGTTCTACTGACCCTCTAACTACCCCCCACCCATCGTCCACACACACACACACACACAGTGCACACACACGCACTTCAAATCTATCTGGTAATTCAGTTCTGCCCTACACTCATCAGGCTATTCATTAAGGCCTGATTGGAGATGGATATTTCTGTTCCCTCATGACAGAATGGAGCTAGGGATCAAACTGGGGACATTTACAGGATTTAGGAGAGCAAATGCAGTACATCAGCAGCTTTGGGTGTGTGTCTTTACATTTGGACATGTCTGTGTGCTCGTAAATGTTTGTATTCATGTGTAAATGTATGTCTGGCCATTTAAGAATCTCATTTAGTGTTGTTGCTCATATAGTTTAATCATTTAGATCATAAATTGAGAATTAATTTTCACAGAACAGAGCAACAAATGATCTACTTTTAGCACTCTACTTAAAATTGTATTACACTTTTAATGGGGTTAATAATAGACGGCATTAGCAACACAGGAAAACGATTCTACAAAGTGTTGTATTAAAAGGATTAATGTCCTCCCTTCAGAGTTAAAGCCAGGTCTTGGAGATACAGCTAAGACTAACAAATGGCTCAGCTCTGGCTCCATGATGGGGCCTCAGTCACAGCCATACTACAGTAAGAAGACAGCAACTGGGGCCCATATATCAGCCAGGCAGACAGGGAGCATTCATCTGCTGTGTAAGGAGAAGTGACTTTGAAGTTCTCCGCAGTGAGGTGAAAGAGCAGCCATGGCCTCAACCTCTGTGTTTATGTAGCCGCACTAGCCCTGGGAGAGCTCTTAATGAATGATGTGGATAGATGGACACCACAGATAAAAGCACACACTCACACGTCTGTGTAAGGGCCAAGACACACACCAAGGATTTACGCATACTTTATGTTAAGGTCGTAGACATGTCGGGGTATACATGTAAGCATGTACTCTATGTCTGCATACAGACTGAACATATAAAACACACAAAAACACAGCACAGAGGGTACATGGAGAGTGCTCCTAAATTATACTGTTTTTCACTAATAGGTTTCAGACACAACCGGAGACTAACCTGTTAGAAGCAGATTATGCCAACATCCCCCGGCAATGTCTTTTACTGTTGAACTTGGTAGGGTCACTTCTTCTGGGAACAGGATGTTCTTCTGTGTATTTACACATGCCCGTCCGCAGCCCCACTGAAACAAACTCCCATCACCTGCGTGTCATGAATCAGTGAATTAATAAAATGTCTAATTTGAGTAAGTGAGTAATCATGTCAATTATCAACGCATTATTTCTGAAAAAAATATACTGTTATAATAACAGAGGTATTATCATGTGATGTAACAGGCATATAATTTCAACTGACAGAGGATGTTTTGGACCTTGTGCCTTCAATTAATTTCAAAGTATAGCAGAAGCCTCTAACCCCCTGCAGCTCATCTTGCATCTCTCTCCAGCGCACCTCTAGGAGCATGTTGTCCTTGTTGTGCTGCTGCTGCATGGGGCCTGTGGTGATAAATTATGGATGCAACGCAAAAGCTGTAAAATTTGTTGTATCTTCTATTATCTTCATGTTAAAGGCCACAAAAGCTCTTCAGTGAAGTCAGCCATTAAGAAATGACAGGTATTGCTATCAGGCTTCTTTATAGCCTATTACCTGCAATGACAGCAGCTGCTGCTGCACCACTGTACGGCCTATCACATTATTTGCAGCTAAAGTCAGCTACTGTGTCATTTCGCCTCATTTTCTTGACAGTGCTATCATAAATCCATTGGGCTGCAGGGGAAACTGTCGACTACCTCGATTATCTTCATAGCCTGAATGAATTCTGAAATGTATGTAACAGGCAATGACTGTTATGGATCAGGAGCCAGGGCCATATTCTCTCTCTCCCTCTCTCTCCTTCCTTGTCTCTCTCTCAGGTGATGTGCTGATCGAGGGCTTGGGGGGCTCTGATATTGGCATAAAATTGAGTAAAATAGGTGAACTTTGAAGCACACAGTGACAGCTCAAGACTAGTGACGTCAACTCTTTGCACTGGTGGATTGTAGGAAATAAATCTTACAGGTATAAATCATGATGGGCGAAAGGTCACTGATAGGATTCACTTCTTGTATGTGAGAGCACATTAAAGAAAAGGTGAGGTGGTATAAGGAATACATAACATGTGGACAATAATGGAAATTTTAATTGTTTGTCTAAAGAAGAATAGATTTTAAATGTTGTGTATAATTGCATTGCACAGTGCATCTCTGTACCTGTCAGTGCAAGATTGTGGTTTGCCCCACAGGTTACCTTTGACACATGGACCAGACACTCCACAAAGCAAGGGACGGTCACATTTTCATTAGAACCAATGCCAATTTGTCCATAATCATTCTGCCTGTGGGGAGAAAAGTATAAACATATAATTAAAAAAGATAATTAATTACCTGCAGGCATCATCTTCATATTCTTTTATCACATTTTTTAATATATACAACACCATTTCAAAGCATGAAAATATTGCTCATCTTTCAATTTCTATAGGGTAAAAATAAATAATCAAATCAATTAAACTATAGCGGTGAGCAGGTTCCACTGGGGACTGTGGAACACATGCATTTCCTACCATTTCTATAACTCCTCTTTGTGACAATAACGAGACACAGCCCTATCAGAAGTGAAACACCTCACTAACTAATTAGACTCTCAAGCTGAAGTCTGACAAAATATAAAGAGAAAAGTGCTTGAAGGAAGACTTGCTCTCCTGCAATTTGCATCTGCCACTTTTTACTGCATCTGTTCCAAGTGCCATTCAATGTTCTCTTCCTCCTTTTGTTGGAAAGTGTTGAGCCTCAACTATTTAAGCTCACCTCCTACCTACCCAGAGCTTTGTTCCTGCTCCTCTGCAGACCAGTAATGAGCCAACCGCCACAAAACCGCTAGGAAATTAATGACTCATTATGGACGGGGCCTAGACCGCTCCACAGCCTCTCCTCCTCCCCTGCTCCACCACACATTCCCGCATGTAATCCTCCCTGACTCCCTCTTTCTCTCTCTTACCCTCATCCCTTCAGCCCATACAGAAAGACCCCAACACCTCCCTATCAATTAGAGCCTATTACAGGGCTCCCATGCTTGCAGGGCAAAGAAAGAGGGCCTTCACAGCTCAAGAGTGTGTGCAGGAGAGATTGGGAGAGTTGAATGAGGAGCCTTAAGGTGCTCTTTTCACACCCTTGCCCTTATCCATTATGCCAGTCTGTAGAGCTCCCTAGGAGAAACGTGCAGCCCCAAAAAGACTTGGGGATGAAAATAAGTCATGGGAGGGATTCTTGGTCACACCTTTTCCCTCTTCCCTCTACTCCAGTGTCAAATTATATCATAACTAGTCCATTAGCAAAACAACATGGTCACAGTGCTCCTTCTTTAAATTGAGTGTTAGACAAAGATGCTCAGATTTTAATGATATATAGTAATCATACCATCTGGGTCTGTATTCATGGATAGACAAGACAGACCAAATGGTGGACAAGCAGCTACACATGTAAATTCATGTGGTTATTGATTTATTTTAGTTTCACTCCCTTATATCCTTCACTGCATTCCCCCATTATTCATGGGACTGTTGGTCTTTGTTCTGAGCAAAAAATATAGTTCTACATTGCCAGCATTTTAGAATATCTTTTCTTTTTTTCCTGGTAGGACATGTATCAGGTTTTCATTCAAGCATGCTACGCTCATTGGCTTTTGAAGCTATGGTGCATTTCAAGGCAATCCCTCTGAGAATGAATGGGTGAGATCACATGGGTTTGAGGTGGTTTAGAATGGCAAATCCTGCTGAAAGTGTCATTTCCAGTCGGAGACATCAATTTGGTGTGTGAAACAGGGCCCCAGGAGAGCCCGATAGCCTGGGAGATTCCTGACAAGAGCAAAGGGCCTGGGGATCAGCTCCTACTCACCTGATAAGATAGGAATTTCACAAAGCGCTTCAAATACGCAGAGCAAAGCAAGAAAGGAGGAAAAAGGAAAGAAACATCATAGACAACTTGTAAAAAAAAAAGTGCAGACAGAATCTAACAAGATCTTTAACCCTTACATACTGTTTGGGTCGCACTTGACCCATTTTGACATTTTAAAGCAGTAAAAACACCCTAAATTACATTCTTTCAGCCTGAAATTGTATAACTGTTCCTAAAGTGGCTCAGAACATCCAAAAATGGAGATATTTCATTACTGTGCAGCTGGTATGAATATTCACACATAGAGGGTGTTTCAGGTCAATTCTGACTCAAATTTATTCAAAGGAATCTTTAAGTCACTGGAGGGTGTTAAATCAAGGTGAAATCTGGTTATGGAGAATCTAGAAACAGTGATACATTATCATGTCTTTGAATTTCTGTCATTGGGACAGTGGGGAAAGAAGTCAAGGCAGATTTTGACAGGGTCAGGAAAACTGCTCATGTTCCCAACATATTGCTACAAGGTGGGCATCTGCACCTGCTAACAAGCCTATACGAACTAACAAATCAAACCCATCAAATCCCATCAACTATGGTGGCTGCCCAAGAAAGTCCTCCCTATAGCGGAGGACAGCTTGAAGGCATGCAGTTTGCAGGGACTGCAGATTGATGGTTTTCATGGTTGTAATCTGCTATTCACTTTCAATAAGATTCCTGGAAATAATTATGGCTATTTTGTTCCCTTGTTTTAGATAAAATGAGATCATAATATAGTGTGATTATGAATGCATTTTCTCTATAAACAAAATGTGTCAAACCTAAAGAAAATACTCTCTTTGCTCTTTGAAACATTAGTGATGGAAAAATTACCCTTTTATTAAGGACTAAGATGTATATGGATGGAAAATACATTTGTGGTTCAAAATTTGGTATCAGAACTTATCATAAGGTGACACTTGAACTGGGTAAAAAATGTGCCATGCTATTGAGGGTCACATTATGAACAGTATGTAAGGGTCAATATCACACATTCTACAGTGTGTGATGCATCTTTTTACAACATTAATTAGGATTATAATGATGCCATTAAACTAATGTGTTCAATGGAGGAAAAAAATGAGACAAATCTTAATTTATTCCAAAAAGAAAAATTCACGTTAAAGGCTTGTGTACTACAACAGTAAATAAGATTGGAAGTTAACTACTTGTCCTTTTTGACTTTGATATTAATATATACAGTAGTTGTTTACATTAGGAAAAAATACACAAAACAGGAGTTGATCAATGACCCCCATCTGGGGAGGATTGTCAAAGCTCATAAGTATGGTTGATAGGAAGATATTAAAACACTGACATGCACAAATTAAAAATCTAAATTATTGTCACTACTATTTCTGGCCAAACATTGTGGTAACAGTAAAAACAGTGAACATAGGCAGTGGTATTAACTCTAATATAAAGCCTCAATTAGCTTAAGTGAGAGCAAAATGGCTGATAATTATTGCGCCAGCTCATTAGACTCGTTTTGTCACTAAAACCACTTAAATCACTACACAGTCATATACACAAGCAATGATGCAAATACACACATGCAGATGTTAGAGTTTATTCCCATCATAATGAGGCATACACTGTACAGGTTGGGTTTTACTTGTTTAGACAAAAAAGACTAAACACTTCAAACTAAATTTAATAGGTTTTTACCAGAGCAAACACAAGCATTTCATGAAACCGACCATCCATAGACGAATTTATGAAGTGCTTATACAAAAAAATGGCATGTGATTGTCAAGTTGCGTGTCACAGTAAGCTTTAAGACTTGTTAGAGACACATGGTAACTTATGTTATGAACATTTGATGCCTAAAAAAAGGCAGAATGCAGCCAATATCTCCTTCTTTTGCTCAAAAAGCTCATGTGGTTTTAAGTCTGTATTAGATTTCATCACAAGGACAAAAATATGTCAAGTCATTAAGTTTTTGAAGACATGACCTGAGTAAATCAGGGCTGTTGACTCTATTGATTTTGTGAAAATATTATCTATGAAATGGTGAATATCCGCATCCGTCTGCAGTACCTCCTATATGTCTTGACTAATAATGATACTGACTCCCCAAGAATAAAATCCTCGGGCCAGCCATGAAAGTTTAAGATTCAATGCGGTAAAATACAATGTGCCGTAAAATATTAATGTGTGTGTGGTAAAATTATGCTGGTGGTAATATTTTAGATTGCTGCTGTCTGTAAAAGAGGCATATCTGTATTTATTTACAAGCAGGGATAGTGGATGGGGGGCTTTGTTTGAAGCCATGTTTATGAATATCGACTCAGGCTCCAAGGTAAGTGGCTATAAATCTGTGAGAGGATCTTTGCAAAGTTCCCTTGGAGGACATAACTTCAGGTCTAACCGCCTCCTTCCTTCACTTGACTTTTAAACATTTAGATGTAGCCTGGCCAACTGCATTTAGAACAGCTTCTAAATTATGAAGGGTTCCATTTTGAGAGTCTGAGTGTTAACCAATTGAAGTTGATAAATTGTGGCAATAGATTTTTCTCGGATAGAAACAGAGGTGTGTTTGGCCCTTGATCTGGACTGTTTAAGAGTTTGGGGAAAACTAAAAGGGAACTCTGCACAACCTGCTCTATTCCAGATGTTGACTTGGATGTACTCAGCGGAAGGTCCCGCTAAACCCCTTTATGCTACAGTATTCATTATTTTTCCAAGCATGCACTGAGAATTGAACTTTTCAGCCCGATCTTTCCATGCTAGTCTCTTTGGGTAAGATGATGACTAGTGTGAACTACTTGAAGCCAAGAGCATGACCTGTGCTAATGAGAAACGCATTACTTGTATGATCAAAACGACCTCATATCATGTAGCTCACATCACCTTAGGCTATCAAGACCAGCTGGAAGAGTTCTATAGGTCCACATAGGATGAACCTATCGTAGATGACTCATTCACGCCTTCTTTTTTTTTTTTTTGCGCCATAACTTTGACATATTTATCTATTTATTTTGGTTCAAGGTTGTCAAGATCAGATCACAGGGGTGATTGCATTAGTAATGGTGCTGCAGTTGGCTGACCTGGAGATGATGGACATAGAGGTCTGTATCCTCCGGCTACGATGATCACATAGGAGCCAGGATTAAGAGAACAGATTTCTTTCCTGCTTGAGTTCAAAGGGCTCAATCAAAGTGTTTCACTGCTGAACTTTTGCCCCGCACTTTAAATGCACAATTAACCGACAAGTGGTGATAAGGTTGAGCCCTGTGAAAATACTGTTTTTGGTATTTCTGCCTAGTGATGAACGCACAGTTGATGTCATTACGCACTAATAAATGGCTGGAAAGCTGCATTGATCCAACCATCTAATTCCAAGAAAATAGCTTCCTGAGCTAAATTGGAGAAAATTGACAACCCCCCATTAAAGCCCTATCTCATTCTTTTACTCCCTTCTTTTTCTTTCTTCCCATTTCCATTTCTTCCTCCCCAGTGTGCCTCTTGCTTTCTCAGGGCTAATCCTCACGGCCTCGTCGCTTATGCAGACCTGAGCTATCTCTCTCTCGCCACTGGTGTCCCTGACGCTAGCTGACACGAGATATCAGTTCACACCCTGAACACACAGTGAGAGGTGCTAAACAAGGATTTTGGAACATGTCACAGCACACTTAAAGAGCTTCACAGGAGTTCAGACAAGTCAGAGTGAACAAAACATGTTCAGTCAGTAACAGGCATACCACATACTGTTTGTACATAATTCTGTTTTGACTTGGCTTGAACAAACTAGGACTTTTAAATGTTTTATATAGTATGGCTTTAAGGTCATTTAGTCATATAAACGGACAGAAACAATAGCTATACCTTTGACTCTCAACAATTGTTTTGGTAAAATGTTGATTCTATGCAAACTGACAATCTGCCAAAAGCAGTTTTCACATTCCCTGATGTATTATGGCATTATATTTGCATTTTGTATGTTAAACAGAATGCTCACAACCATACGCCCCTCTCTTGCTATTGAAGAGGTAAATATTTCTTCTCCTAAGACGTAAACCTTTTTTTTTTCTGAAATACCATGTGCATTTGCAGTTATGGTGGTACGAGAGTGCCTCTGAGATCTAATGTAATTAGGCTATGTTGAGTGCTTAATCAGTCTTGATTACCTGTTGAACGTTGCAAACAGGCAGCCTCCTAGCTCTTGGAGACATGAAAGTTGAGTTGCACTAATTAAAAGTGATGCAGAAATGAGAAAGGAGCTTAAAAAAAACATGATTATGAAATTGCCAAAGATATTGTTTTATCTGATCCTTTATCTAAACAGAGTCAATGGTTTTGGTTTGTTGGTTTTAAACTTATTTTTCATGTCTTCTCCGGTGTTATAAGAAACAGGAGGCGTTTTTTTACAGTTCCTGTGTCTGACAGAAAAACACATTTTATACATTTTCATACATACAAGCTGAGAGTTGAACCCACATGTACATACTGCACTGTAGTGGCTCTCAAGTTACTCAGGTAATCCAAGTCTGTTGCAAAGAAGCCACTAAAAAAAAATCTGTTTTATGGGCAAATTATTTCATCACAAGTGTAAAAAAGATTGTCCATCTACAAATACTTAAAAAGATGTCCATGTCCCCAAGTTAGTGAAATTATACAGTATGTTTTTCCCTCCTCTCACTTCCTGCTTTGCGACTGAAAATCGTACAGAACCCACACCACTTTAAGCCAGTATTTACAGTTACGATCTGGCTGTTGTTTTCCAAGGAGCCGAGCTGTGCTTTTCCTTTTTTTATTCATTTAGCTGTAAGGCAGAGTGTGATAAGACAGAACGAAGACTTCCCTCATAACGAGGCACATGCCAAGTCTGACATAATCCAATCTGGTCCATTTTCATCAGCTTTTGTCTTGTGTTTTTTGCTTCTCTTTTGGACTTTCCTTTGGTTCCAACGATGGCTCAAAAACCTGAAATGACACAATTCGGTCGCACTTGTATGGCGGTGAGGCTGCAATCCAAATGGCTTTTCTGCAGAAAAATCCTTGAAGACCCACACACATTTAAATCTGGCCCTGGGGGCAACAGGCTCTAAACCACTGAGATAAAAAAACATCCAGGCCAAAAGCAGAAAAATATATTTTAAGGGAGGGCTTACCATGGCAACAAAAAGGCATGTCAAACTTGTGGAAAGGAGGCATTCTGACTGAGGAGTAAACACAGACCAGTGTGCCCGTAGGAAAGCCTAGGAAAAGCTCTCCGCATATTAAAGGGCCCAGCCTCACACATGTATACAACAAAAAGAGAAACAATGGCAGTAATAACAGGCGAGGCGTCAGGGTACGGAAAAGACGGTTAAACGGTCATTTGTGAGAATAAACGTAACAGTGCCTAATAGAAGCTGTGCCATAAGCAGGGGCCTTGCAGATAGAGGCAAACAGTTCTCTTAAATGTGTTATGGGGTATAAATAAGAAACATTCCCTCCGGTCTACTGGAGTCAAAACATTAACCATTCATTTATTAAAGAAGCTTATTTGCTATATCAATACCTGGTTTAACAGAGAGTCTACATGCTTCTGTAACAGTAACATATATTTAAATATGTAACTGAAAATGAACAGAAGGTTACATGAAGTGAAAAGAGGTAACAAGAACTTTGAGTTGTAAATTGAGGCCAGTGACTGGTATGATAGAACAGGACCACAAAAGTACTGGATATTTTCTGTTCCTACATGCAGAAATACCCTGTGAAATTTCAAACTCTTATGCCTCAAATTAAAGGCAGGGAGGAGATCCCCACCACCTTACTGCTCCTCTGCCAGGCTGTGCCACCTTCATAGCAAACCGTCGATAAGCCATGAGGATATTTTAAATCCTCAATAACATCTGATGTCGGCAAAACCAACTCAACAGAGACATGAAAGAAGGGAAAAATGAAAGAGTGGGAGTCTCACAAATAAAAACCTTGCTATATTCTCTTTTTCTGTTCGCACTTATGCCATAAACGCTTATATTTCCAGTGTAAACACAATCAGTGCTGTGCAGGAATGATGAAAAGGCGTTAGTCTTATTATAGGGGAAAATAACAAGCTCTCATGAAGGGATTGATTGTTTTCAAATCGTAGATCTTTGTAAGAGGAGTGTAAAGTAGAGCTAAGTCTCCATTATAGGACGCTGCTGTTACATTGCTTTTGATTTTCTGTCAACATCCCTCTTACCAACTAGGCACTGTATTTACTAAATGCATCAGGGCCAAGAAATGGATTGAATATATTGTTCGTCTTCTGCAATCCAAATTGTGTCAACCAGTTGGAGGTATTGCAGGTCTATTATTCTGCATGTCCCACTCTGCCAAGGTTTATAGATACTGTAGGACTCTTCTGAATAGTTGACTGCACAATATGGGTGTAGTTACTGAAACAAAACCAAACATAAATTAACCGTGAACCATGCAAGCAGGCAACTCACTCCTGCAAAGCTCTTTTCCTCTGATGCGAGGATTATACACAGAAAAAGGAGTCTCAAACCAAGTGAAAACTGTGTCATCCCAAACATGTCCGCACACAAATCAATGCCTGTTTAATAAACATGTTCTTGTTGTTTCTATTTGTAAGTCGCATGTTTTAGTGGTTTTACATCCAAACAGTGTTTTATGATGGTAATGATTTTTGAAACATGTTCAACAATTTTGGTGTGTTAAATATGAAATTGAAAAGTAGACAGGAGATGTGTATTATAATGATGTATACGGCGGTGTTATAATGTAATGTGTTGTTCCATAATTTATTGGTGTGGTACTGTCTATTTACAGAAATGCAATTACTAAAGGCTAACATCACAACCCTAAAACAATGGAGCCTACATTAGAATAGGGAGGATAAAATAACTATTACAGGTGGATTAATAAAGACTGTTTATCTCCTCAAACTAACCACAAATTTGAAGACCGAAAACACACACACACAAACACAGAGCTGCGTGTATGCAGGCATATTTGCACATGCATCCTTCTTTGGTTACAGTCTATATCTTTGGTCATCAAGTTGCCCAACCCCACCGTCTATTATAAGTCATCTGCACCTTTCTCCTCTCCCTCAGAGTCATGGCCCCTCTGTCCCCTCTAGTACCCCAATAAATTCAAATGTAATGCTCCTAAATGAGATCACTTACATGTGCCATTTCTCTTCAACCATATTTATCATCTAACACTTTGGCCTTCATTAACAAATGGCACTCAAGGAGGTGGTGGATGATTCCTCATCCCTACCACAGGATAGAGACAGGGAGAGAGAGAAGGCTGTCACCAAATGACACAAACTGAACTAGAAAGGAGTTAACACTTCATATCATAATGCAAGTCTTAGTCCAAAGTCACTTAGTGTTTCCTGAGGTCAACTAAATTAATGGCCAATAGAAAAGTATGGACACTATAAGAAACAGTAACAAAGGCAAAATCACACCAGAACAGGTCATTGTCTTTGCCGTTTAATATCTTGAGTTTAAAATAATATTGTTTGTGCAAATAAATATAATGTATAAACACTGTTACAGCCACCCGCAATGCCACGGGTAAAAAGATGACTCATGTCTGCTCACTAAAACAGTTCTGAATCATAATTTCAACCTGAAGCAACACATAGTACACATACACAATCCCCTTTTCACAACACTATCAAACACTAAATGCAAAATGCAGAGGCCACCCACTGTCCGATGAGCATCAGCCAACTAGTTTGGCCATTTACATCGATGGATTTAATTGGCTGTCGTCTACAGCATTGTGTAAAGCGGTGGGGTGCATTTGTATGGGACCACTCCAGTAATATTACATACTGTTCCATCACTTAAGGTTAAGCCTACCTATTGTTAAATTTATAGTCCAACTATTCTTCTTGTGCTGGCACTCGTTCCTCATCTGCATTGGCAAAGAAAATGTTCAGTTTAGCTATTAATTATCACGACAATGGAAAGATGCACAAAGCAAGGGTAACCCCTTTTTTATTTCCTTTAATAAACATTTTAAAACAGCTTCATTATAATAATGTATTTTGATTAACGATGTTTACCACAGTGCTGGTAGTGAAAATTGCTTTCCCATAAATTAAACCAATAAAAGTTAGTTGATGAATTATTGCCTAAATGTAAAATGTTACAGTCTGATTCATTCACAGCAGTTCTACTCTGCACAGTACAAAATCTACATATTCAGAAAATAATAAACATAATTAATTAATTGGATTTCATGACAACTATACTTAAAATAATTGTATTTTCTTTCATTATCAAATATCCACAGTTTCCATTAAGAATAAATACAAATATAAAATGCTAAGATCAGTGTTTCTCTAACTCAAATTTTGTTTTATGTAGTTAATGACTGAACTTTCTTTAACATTTTAAACAAAGTTTTAATTATATACTTTATGTTAAGATACAGGATGTTTTCTAGACCAATCCACTGGGACAACTCAAAGTTTTACAAAAGTTAATTTCAGGAGTTTAGTCTCAGTGAATTTATAGTAGGTATATATGTATCTAATTTATATATGTAATACATGAAATCATCTGCTGTATGTACAGTATATATGCATTCATTCATATTCACAATTTAATTCATGAAACTTTTTTGTACTTTTTTTGTTTTCTTTTATGTTATGTTTTCAATATTAAAAAGCAATAGCTTTAGTTATTGAATATTTTAACTGTATGAAATGATCTAATAATTTATCTTTTTCATGAAAACTTTTTAAAAATTTGAAAATTATTTAAATCAGATTTGCATTTACAAACCATTCACTATAATAAAGACTAATTAAAGCCCAGCCATTTGTTCTGTATCACCACTAAAGTCGGATTTGGAAAAAATGCTCACAATAACATTAGAAAGGGTACAGTATGTTGTTTGGTGAGACTCATGCCTTTTCTTTAAGGGTGCATATTGGCTGATTGTACTCATAAGTAACCACTGCTCAGAATCACACAATTCAGAAGAAGTTGTACTTAAACAGCTTGGTCCGAATTAAAAAAAAAGAAGAAAATACTGATTGACATAAAAAAATATCAGGTAAAATCAAACAGGCAAATAAGAATTTCTCATGCAGAAATGAATTTGTACTCCTCACTCCAACTTAGGTGTTTTATTTTATTCTATTTTATTTTATTATATTTCATGTGGCATTAAAAAAACACAAACACATTTTCATCATAGCCACTCTCTGTTCTTCTCTGATAACTACTTGTTCATGCTGATTTCAAATAATGCTTTGTGCGGCTCTGGTATTTAACAGAGCAAAAGGCTGTGTTCCCCTCAAGGTAAATTTACTATCTAAAAAACAAAAAAAAGCCAAGAAAAAGGGGATGCTTTGTGGGGGAAGTCTAACATTTTAACATCTCTGTGCTTCATCTAAATCACTGACAACAAAATAGCCTCTAGCATGATTCTCTCTCTCTTCCTCCCTCAAAGTTAACTATGACATCTGGCATGGGCTCTGAACACCATGACAACAGACACCACGAGTACAGACACCACAGCAGTATACAACTGTAGTGCAAGAAAAAAGACAGTGAGAAAGAGAGGGGGAGACACACAGCTTGTTAATGGGGGAGAAAGCAATGTAAAGAGATCAGTAATTACCATTATTTAAACAACTCCCAATAACAAGTGGATTATGTAGAGCCTAGCTATTGTGACGACAAGCGTCGCTCTAATGTTTCTGATGCAAATCCTTTTTTTTTTTTTTGAATTTAAAAATCTGGGAGCCATTGTCTTGAAAAGGAGCATAAGCACTAGGGCTGGGAAATGTACAGTAAAATGCATAATTTGGGTTAAGCTAATAACTGGGGACACACTCTTTTTACAGTGAATATTTGTATTATTCATTTAAGCATTAAGGATCCAGAGGAGATGGTACATGAGCCCCTCTGTGTGCCCTGGGGCTATTGTCATGGTGGGCATAATGGAAGGGGATTGTAGTGCAAATGTTGTCATCAGTACATCCTTATGCTGCAATTTAAAGAACTCTACGTGTATCATGACAAGAAATCTGAAATGATGTAGAGATGAAGAAAGGAGAGAAAACAATGACAGAAGTGACAAAAAGAGAGACAGAAAAATGATGGTGAAGTGAGGAGGACTGTGGCAGGTAATACTCTGGACACCGCCACTCACTTTCCCAATCAGGCAGAAATTATAATTTTAATAGACATTCAATTAGATTAATTATTTCACATTTCTTCCTTGCATTGGTCAAGACCCCTCTCCAATCAGATTTATCTCTGAAACACATTTTTGTTCAGGCAAAACGATAGATTGACAATGCAAGGGAAGAGTGAAGTCAATTTTGCTTGATGTCACTGACGGCTTAGCATGTAATTACTGTCACATGTGCACAATAGCAGTACTTAAAAAAGTGCAAGGACAATCAATTTAGCTTTCTGGACTGCAACTTAAGCATAAGTACATAACTTTATTTGAAAGAGTAAGAGTGGAGGTTGTTTAAATGTGAATATATATAAATATATATGGTGTTTTGGAATTTTTTTCCTTTTCATATTAAATATCTGGGATGGACTGTACAGCAGCACCCTCTTGTGGACCCTAAGTAAAATGCAACCTATGTTCAGCACTTCAGCCTCTCTCTGCTCCCTTCTCCTCTCTGTATCCTGCTGCAGCATTCCTCTTCTACCAGCTAGATGTTCCCTCCAACCCCTTCCTGTCGGAGACGCCCAGCCACTTCCCCCTTCTCTAACATTGCGTCTCTTTATTTCTCACTCGGGCCTGGCACGATCTCGGTGACCTCTTAGTCAAATATTTAGATGGTCGATTTCAACCCCTTTAAGGAACTGCCTCAGAACCTCTCGCCATAAAGAAATCGATGGGACGAGTTCAAATGCCAGTGAAAATGTTCAAACATAAACAGGTTCGTAGGGAGGCTATGGGGAGGAGTGTTGGCAGAGGTAGGAGTGTTGGTAGAAGGAGGTGGGGGCGGGGGGTGGGTGGCTGCAAGGCGGGGGGGTCTGAGGAAAATGTATGCACAGCCATAGAGTAGCTATGCATATGGGTAGAGGGGGATTACACAGAGGGATGAGCAGAGACACTGAAAGGGTTTAAAAAGAGGGTGAACGCTCAAGACACAATGAGGCAAGGCGGGGCATTCATGTTTATCAGGAGGGAGGGGGGTGAAGAAAGTAGGCATGTATTTGGTACATCATTGGGAAAAAGGAGCTTTGCCTCCTGTGCTAAACAGACTGACCTCTAGTCATGGCCTAGGGGTGAAGAGGGTGTGGGGGGTGTATAGTAGTTATAGCAGCCTACTCTTACTGTTCCCTTCAGGGAGCAACACTGCACCAAATGGCATGGACAAACCAGGGCATTAATATCCTCACACTAACCCTGTGACAATACCCCATTATATATGTACGCCTCTGTACATTACACACCTTGAACTAGAAACAATTGTGCCCTTTTTCTTTCTTTGCCCTCAGCACTTGAACCACAGCCAAGAAATGCAGTGAGCACATTTCATTATGCATTTTTTTTTATTTCATAGGCAAAAAGGGTTGCGCAGACACACACACACACACACACACACACACGCTCCACTGAACACCTTCACTGTGTTCTTTACATAATCAGTTACCTTGTGACACCTACCTTTGCAGTAAATGACTGTTTGCCTTTTATTCTGCTGTGTTTTCTCTCTATCTCTCCCTTCCAGCCATGTGTATCATCTATAATTACAATTCACACTGATTCAAGCCTGCCATGCTAAAACCCAGCCTACAGTATAAAATAAGAAAGCAGCTTGTAAGGTGCAAAGGGAAAACTTGACAACTTAGACACGAGGGAGGGGATAAAGAGAAAAAAAAAGTCTAAACACAAGCTCTGGCCGTGGGGTAACAGCATCAGCACAGTATTATGATGTTTCTAAATGGGGAGCGTGTCTCATGACGCAGGTCCCTGTCCAGATATCGATTGCTCCTGTGGCTGCAACACTAACAGCAGTGGAGAACCATTGAACTTTAAAGCAAATAGTCCTTCTCCCCCGCTCAGCGTCCTCTCACAGGCGATCAATACAGGTCGGCCCAGCATGGCTAACACCTCTATCTGGAATAATGGCCTTCCTCCTATAGTTACTGACCAGGAAGAGATACAGCCAGGCTGGAATAAGTCAAGATAGGAGTTTCAGAATTGGAGAAAAATGGATACAGAGGCTGAAACACGCACAATAATCATCAAAAAAAAAAAAGCAATAATTATTTTACAAGAATACAAACCGATACCCAATACCTGACGAACTAAGATAAAGCAGACAAGCAGCCTATTAAGCAGCTGGATCTGTTACATAAAACAGGAATATAAATAAATAAAAGTAACTACTATTGCTGTAATACATATACGACCAGCAAGTAGTCAAAAATTATGATATATCAGGAGCAGTTCAGACCAGTAAAACCACTGGTGCTTGGACACTCCCTGCCTATTGTCCTTTTACAGTCGTCCATTTACTTGCATGCTTAATAGATAGAGGTGGGCTGGGCCCCTGTTTGATCCCCATTAGCCACTGTGACCCCAATGTTCCCCACTCCATTACTGTGCTGCACAGCATAGAGGAAGATGCTCTTAGAAGAGAGGAAGGCCGAGGGGTTCAGCATGGCTGGGCAGAGATCAAGTGCGAACAGGCGAAACGCCCATTGCCCATTCGTGATTACCCTGGGACCTCTCGGGACCCCCAGTGGGATACACCATGTATTCACCTCAGGCCTGTCCTATACACTTGAAAACATGATATGAAGCACCCTCATTATATACAACACATGTATTCATAATAGAGCTAACACTGGCATGTATGTCTAATTTACAGTTTCTTTTTTTCACAAGGAACAGAACTGTGAAATCCAAATGTGAGTAAATAAGTGCAGAAAGTCACCTAACAATCACAGTTCCATCACAGTTAGCAAAATCATGGTTTTATAAGAAAGAAATGGTTTGTAATATACATCTTTTAATGCCAAAAAAAAAGAAACAACTCTTTTCCTTTTTTCTGTGTGTTACCAAAACACTGTACAAGGATATTTTTGAAATTTAGTGCTGTGGGACCAGACGCAGACTGTGCAAAGGTTTCTCTATCCTAGTCTTCCTGTTTAAGGGTATTACTGTAAAACAGGCAACTGGATAATAGCAGGGTTCAAAGCAATATGCAAAAAGAATGCAGTTTTTCCAGCTGAAATCATCTGATCCCTTCCATGCCTGAATCAGCTTCAGCTGTAAGCTAGATCGCTGAGGAGGAACAAAAAGGGGAAAAGCAAATGAAAGAGAGAGAGAGTGAAGGAGAGAATGTGAGAGACAAGACAGAGACAGGAAAAAGAGAAATTCGAGAGAATGCAGTGCAGTGCAAAGTGTTTAAAGATGGCTGATGTCAGAAGTCAGAGGAAGACAGTTCTTGGCATCAGGAGTTAGGAGTGTAGCAAATCATGTGGCCAAGGCAGAGGCCAGTCTGAACATGGAATGTAACAGAAGCCTCAAATATGGCGGCATTGGAACTCAAAATCTCTTGGCTCATGGATTTCTGCAGCAGCAAGCTACTGTGTAGGAAAGTGCTGACTGCTGACTGTAGGAATTTCACTTCTAACCGAGGATCAGGAGGAGATCCATCGTGACAAAAAAGTCCCTCATTAAAGGCTCAGGCAGACTGTGACCAAGATTACAGCAAACTTGTTTGTTAGCAAGTGTATGCATTCATCTAGGCATGCAAGAGTCCAGGCGAAAATAATTTCTGAACTTTGCAAACTCTACATAGCATTGTATTGAATACACAGTTTAAACACTACAGTATATGCATACAACAAAGCACCAGTCAGATTAATTTCCCTCAGAGAATAAAAAAGTCTGATTGAGTGATGTGTCACTCACAAAAATGAAGAGCATATTTGAATTTCAAAAGGATAGCTCCTCAGGCTCAGCCTTCCCAGTTCCTAATTGCGCCTTAACTGCTCCTGCCTATTTTAATGGGTAGAGGTGGGCTGGTCCTCTATCTGAACTCTATTAGCCCAGTATTAGCCATAGTGACCGTAATGTTCCCCACATCATTACTCTGTTGCTGGGAGAGGAGAAATGATGGCCCTGAGAAAAGATGAAGGCCGGGAGGTTCGGCATGGCTGGGCAGAGCTCGAGTGTGAACAGAGGAAACGCCCCTTGCCCGTTCAACAAGTCCCAAATTCCCTCTGAGACCCCAAGATGGGTACCAGCCTGCATTCAGCACGCCCCTGTCCAACACAAACCCCTCACACAAAAGGATCAGCAGTTATGAATAACTCTTTCGCCACTCCCCTCCACGCATCAGGAGACTTTGGAAGCAACTTAAAGGCTCACGCCAATAGATAGCCCTAAAGCTATAACGGACAGCGATCCCACAATATTTATGTATTTACATTCACATCATTCATTCATAGAGTATGTTTTCAAAGGATAATGTGTACTTAACTACTCCAACATGTGCCTGATATGCTACAGGTTTCTTTACTGACCCCTCCCCTCCTGTTTTTCTAGTAATTCCCCAAGTTATTAGGTCCAATTGCACTAATTGCTGTGAGGCGTGGCCATAGGGCATCTGTAACAGGCTGCCTTTGACAGCAGTGAACCATGCGTGTGTGTAGAAGTCAGAAACAAGTGGCACTGTCCTACAGTTGAACCCAGGAACTGTTCTTGCACATGTCTCACCTTTCATCCCATGACCCCATTATTTCTCCTTCTATAGAAACCTCACCAAGCAGTATATGTTTGATTGCCCTGGCCCTCCAATCTCTCTCCCTCTCATAATGTTATCTTAAGAAATGTGGAAACGATTGAACCTCCATTTGATTTTGGCGGCCGAAATGACTACCACATTGGCATCCTCCGTAGCTGTGTGTGTGTGTGCGGAGTTCCCCCCAGAGAGTCCACTGAGAGATTCCAGGGGTTGTGTGATCCAGTTCCTCTCATCATGGCAAATTGACCATGTGCACTTGACGGCCAGCTGAGTAATCTCCCGACACGTCGGATTTAACACACCACTCCGCAATCACAGAAAGAAAAATAACTTTGGGGAAGAAAAGTCATAAATAACCTGGCAGAGAGGGAGCCTCACTCTCTCCTTGCCCTCTGAACCTGGTTGAGAAAACAGTCAATAAGAGAGAAGCCACATAATTTTCACTGGAGTTATGGGGTTGTAATCATTAGGAGAGCTATTATAAGCCCTGGAGTGTAATACTAACCTTGAATGCTGAATGTAGTCAATAAAAGAAAATAGATATTTTTGGTAATATTGGCTAAAGTGAACATTTAAGGACAAATCAACCACAGTATATAACTGATGCAAATGCTTGACAATTCAAATTAATTGCGGAAAAATTCAAAAACTGTTGTGCTACAGAAAGGTTTTCGGGATTCCTCTGAAAAAAAAGAAGAACATTCACAGGAAAAACTGCTTGTGGCATAAACTGTTGCTGCAGCGATGTTGATTAAATAGTGAGAAGGAAGGCAAAAAAATAAGAAGAGAGTAAAACAAGGAGAGAGTTAAAAAGTTAGAGACCACAAGAGCTTCAAGAAAACACAATGAAAAAGACAGAAGAGAGACAGACATTGCCAGAAATTGTCATTCCTCATTGGAGATCTGAGCAGGAAGTGGTTTGGAGCCAGCAGGATGTAGGCCATGTTCTTTAGAAGGGAGGATTACACTTGGCTCTTGTATGACAGTGGACTTTTCATCACACAGCCACACTGAGCCACCACTGGGCTCCCAAATCTGTCACCAGACTCCATCAGAAGTGGCTCTCCAAATTGAAAAAGTCTGCTGCCATCAGAGAAGTTTAAGGGGTGATAGGTGGGTGTTGTGGCTGTGGTGATGGTGGGGGGGCTAAAGGTTTAAAATGTGTGTACGTATGCGTGGATCTACACAGCCACAGCCACTGTATAAGAATGCATTTGGCTGTGCATAACATTGTGTACTCAGAAGAGAGATTGGGAGGAACAGAGAGGAGGGCTGGAAGATTGTGTGTGTGTGTGTGTGTGAGAGAGAGAGAGAGAGAGAGAGAGAGAGAGAGAGAGAGAGAGAGAGAGAGAGAGAGAGAGAGAGAGAGGGAGGGCAGTTGAAGGGTTTAGGGGAAAAATGTGGTCATCAATTCCTGGCAGCAGATCCAGGGAGAAGATTATTGGACGGTAACCCAGCGGCAGATGTCTGATGAGTGTCTATTAACCTGCTTCCTACATCTCGTAGCTCGTGTCGCTGATGAATTCAGACCAGGAGGCCTTGTCCCGCCCAATAGGAGGGGTTGGTAATCCCTCTCCAGGAAATAGCTGCCAGAGACCTCAGGACCTGATTGGCTGTATCTGTGCAGCTCTGGCACAGCTAACAGGAGAGGGATGCTATTGAGGAGATACAAGTCAACCCCTGCTGCTTTCTGTCCATTGCTACTCTATCATCATATCACTCTGCTCTTTTATCCATCTCTTAGTTTCCTTTCTCCTTCTATCTTGTCTTTGTGTTTAGATCCATCAATCCACCCACTGACCCATTTATCTGTCTATCCACTTAACCATTCTCAATTTCTTCTGTCTTTCCCTCTATCCCTCTGCAAATGCCTCTGCTGATACATCCCATCCTTACTTTATCCCAGTCATCAACCTCTTGCTGCTCCATGTGTTATCAGTAGTGGTGCTCAGGACCAAAAAGGCTTGAATAAGATAATAGACCAGACAGACATGTTCCTGTGTTAGCCACACAGAGAGACGCAAAAGGGCATTAGCTCACTGGCATAGCAGCTGGAGGTACAACAACCCTGTGACAAACCAGCCCTGAATCATTTGAACGCCATATATGAGGTCTGAATACAGGGTTACTTGACTGAAGTATGGCATGGTCCCTCTCCCTAGCCGCTACTTGTTCACATCCAACAAATTACTACATGGACATGGCAGAGCCTCTCCCACCTGCTCCCCACCACAGACTCCTACATGAATATACCGAAGGTGGAGAGAGGATGGGAAGATTTATATTTCTCTACAAAAGGATGTCTCTTCACTCTCGAACAGCTCATTTTTTGGTAAGGCAGTATCATTTAGGCCAATGCAGTTTATTTGGTTACAATTATTTTTACTGTCAGTACAAATAAACCAACAGAAGTTGATAAGTGATGAGATGTCAACTGACACATTTCTATATAAACCTTTTTTTGGTCCATTTCATGTGTTTGTAAAAGAAACCATGTTCCAAAAAGGCTTGATGATATACATGGGTTTGGTATCACCTGCCAACTATTCATTTTTCTGTCAGCGCCTCTTCAACTTTTGGTTCCCCTCCCTCTTTCTCCATAGACAACAAAACAATGCTAGGGGAAGGCCATCTGAAATAAAAATCATGTCCACCCAACCATCTTAGCATGCCAGTTAGTTCCCATTAAACCTGTTTAACTAGCGGCCCACTAAGCATGGCCCAGGACAACATGGCTGGCTTGAGGCAGTGTGTAAGGCAGAGGGAGGGAATGAGGGGAATGAGAGCTCGGGGTCTGTGCTCCACATCTGTTCCTGTATTAAAGGCATATGGGCCGGGCCGGGCCAACTGCTCATGAGCATGCACGGACCCCCATCCTGAGCCCAATCAGTCTTGATGGGGGTGATGTAATGGACCTGCCTTGGCCTCCCTTGTCCTTTCAAGCACAGCACAACCACACAATCCTGACAACACGCCAGCTCGCTGTCAACACCTGCCCCTCAAACACTGGTGGGATGAAGGGACACATGGAGAGGGAGTGAAGGGATGGAGAGGGGCATGGACAAGGTACACTCAGAGAGAAATGGAGGTAGAATTGAAAGGTGGCCTGTGGGAGCACTGGAGTCAAAGAGGAGTGGAGAGAAAAGAGGGATAAATGGAGCAGAAAGGGATAGGGGACGGGGTAAAAGAATACATAGTTGTTTCAGAGACCACCTACAATTTTATATGGAAAAAACATACAGGCTCGTTGTTATTGATATTAACTGCAGTCGATTGATATCATTTTAATGTGGTTGGCTATAATTACATTACATGCTGGATTGTAATTGTTTTGTGTGCCAAAGAAAGTAATACTGCTTAATACAAACAATCTCATGTAGCTTTATTGCATTTTAGTGTAAAACTAACTTTGTGTGACTTGTGTTTGTCTTAAAATGCACAAGGACAGACAGCAGAGACACAGTAACGCTCTTTGTGTGTGTGTGTGTGTGTGTGTGTGTGTGTGTGTGTGTGTGTGTGTGTGTGTGTGTGTGTAGTTGTACAGTACTTTGGAAGAGGTCTGCTGCTCCAACTCCCCTCTTTCAGCAAATGAGGAGCCTGTGCAACAGCATGTCCATTCTACTGTACATTTATCAGTGACACCACCATGCATGGACCCGCACAATTGTGTCTTCATCTGCCCCCACAAATGACCATTCATCTTGGTTGTGGTGTAACGGAGGAGAAGTTAAGGGAAGGGAACAAGATCAAGGGATCTTATGCTTTGCTGGACAGGTATGGCGGTGAGGAAAGGGTGGCCTGGATGCCTGACTTGGTTGACTGAGTGTCATCTTAGGGAGGGAGGGGGCTTGTGACTGTGTCCAGCTTGGCCTCTCAGAAGGATAAGGTGTAGTCAGTCTGTGGTGACCCAGGAGCTTGTCACAGGGGATGTAATGAGGTCAGATTACAGACTGGTCCACAGACTGGCTGCAAAAGGCTGGCCCGTAATCCACAGTCATTAAAGGAATGCTTTGTTAAAAGTGGATGGAAGAGTGAAAAAAAAGAGATGGAGAGAACGAAGAAGAGGGGGGAATGTAAGAGGTGTGTGGGGGAACTCAATAACACTTGATTCGATATGAAAAGCCTCTTGTTGCCACCCAGGAGAAGCCCGGCTAGGAAGGATGTGAGGGAAGCCAGCCGAGAGACTCCTACAACCAGGAACAAGACATGCCTTGTTCCGGGTTTAAGGAGCAAACAGATTAAGATGAATTGATGCAAGCTTAGTGACTTTGGAGAATGGGGCAGAAAAAACGCCCACAGATCAATAAGGCTTAGGAAGCAAGCAACCAAAGACAGAATCTCCACTCACATTCAGGGGATAACACTCAATGAAGGAAAGGGTCTCAGATCTCATATATCCCTACTTTGTGAGGTTTAGATAAAAAAAGAGGTTTAGGTGTAGAATAACAGAATTAACAAATCTGAAGACGCAGAAAAAAATAAATTAAACAATAAGCTTTCCAGAAAAAAATGGCATTTTAAATGTTGACATTTTACAGCATGCTGGAGATCAGGACATTATTTCTGAAAGTAGACCAGGCATGATACATTTTAAAACAAGAACAATTGAGCAAGGTTTCACAAGTCATACAGGCATATAATATGAATATTTGCATTTCCTAGGTTTGAAAATCTAAGCGCCTTTACTGACTGTGTGCACTAAAACACACAAGGGGTTTAAAATAAAGCATATGCAGATCACACCAAAAGTCCTATTGCTAGCAAGCTACATACATCCAGTGTCCCACAGTGCACTGTGACAGATCCGTGCCTAAGCCAGCCTGGCGAGGCCTGCGCCCTGATGTTTGCAGAGATCAGAGAGAATCTTCTGGGTTAACATGGTAATTATATAGCAAAGCCCTGCTATCTCAGGGTGGATCTGATACTGTTTTTCTCCTCTCTACTCAGAGATCTCAGGCCTCCAGTCAGTAAGCGCGACAGCCATCTTCCATAGCTAATACCTCAAGAGGTGTTCCACCAATGTCAACTTAATGAAAATGAGCTATACTGCCTTCTGTCTTGAATAACTAGTATGTTGATTTTTGAATACTGCAATTCATAGGTGAAAATTGTTCCAATTAATTGAACGTCAAACCAAAGACGTAATTCAAAGTTGCACTGAATACATTAGTATGAGACTGAAAGATGCATAGCTCATATTCATCACATGTGATCAGCTATGAAGTTTTGCATGCTCATTGTTCTACCTGTGACTTGTTAGCTTAGCTATTTTGAGAATATCTGATCACATGCATTCAGGATTGATTGGTGACCTCAATATCTGCTGAAATTGAACGCCATTGGCATTCCTGGGCATTGATCAGGTGATTTAAGCGAGTTACAATAAAAATACGTAGGTGATTTGATCCCTAGCTAGTGAGACCACTGTCTGCAGCAAATGATGGAGAGGCACCAAAAAAACACATTTAGTTGATTTACATAATATGGTAAAATCAAGTTTTTCATCATCATGTTTTTTTTGTTTGCATTTTTAACAGAGGTTGGAAAATTGTTATAAAATGTATAATAGCTGACACTTGACATGTCATGTGATGACACAAACTACCTTCAATCAATTTGAATTAGGAAAAAATAATTTCTAATAATATATAATACTATATTATTATATAAAAAATATATATAATATAATACACTGAAAATATATCATTACATTTGTTTCAGTGAAACAAAAACACCTGCATGGGGGAGAAGGAGCGTTATATGGCTATGACTGTTATTTCCCAGTATGTTTGTTTATGTTTTTCTGTATTTATTGTATTGTGTATTGTTTCTTTGACCGCAGGTGTGCCCTTTAACCCCCAAGTCATTAGCCTTTGCAGTCTGGGTCTCTAAACTGCACCACGCCAGTGCAAAACACGTGCAGAAAAAGAGAGACAGAGAAAAGGACGGAGCTGTAAGGGGAAGAATGCTCCAGGACCAATTACTGCCCCGAGAAAACAAAGGGCTATATTTCAATGATCCCTCCAGCTGTGCTGTTTATGAGCTGTGTGCTTAGTCTCTCTGTGACCTTCACCTCCACACTTGCCCTCTCTGAGGAAAAACAAGCTAAACTGGCCCGATGCTCAATCTTTCATTTCCCCCTGTTTTTCCACCATTTCCAGTTGGTTGCTGAAAACATATTGTTTATTTGATTCAGGGTTCTGTTAATATTTGTTTTTTTCACAGTTTTTCTTGTTGTAGCACTTTAGTATCACCTTGACATCCTTTTGTGCCGTGTATGAAATAGCCTTAGATGTAAAAGAAAGAAAAAAATATGGACTAATCTTAGTCTTACTGGCAAGATGTGTGTCATATGTAACCTTTATAACTTGCTTGTCAGTCAGTCCCCCAGTCCACACATACACACGTGTACACCCATTACAGACCTCATAAGCAGGGTCTGGATATCAGTCACTGTGGCCCTTTGACAGGTCTAACCTTCCCAAGCGGCAGGATACACCATCTTCACTGCAGTCCTATTGACCAGAGCAATAAGCCATTCTATATGGTGTATTAAAGTCATTTTCCACATGCTACCTCAGCACGATCCATTGTTCATGCAAGCTCCTGCTGACCATGAAGAGAGGTGGAAGGGAAAAACCTTCCATGCACTCCTAGGCCAAATTGCAACACTTTGCACCGTTTACATCATTCAAATTGTATTTTCCACCTGAAAAGAAAGTAGGTTTTTTTTTTCTTTCTGACTTAAAAGTTGCAGTCATTATCATGGTCGGTCACTTGAGTGGCAATTTTGGACTGTCAAAGGGAGACAGAGGTTCCAGAAATGGGTCTACACTTGGGGGCATATGTCCTGACAACCCAGAGAGCATGTTCCATTTATGTTCTCAATCCAGTCTCCCATTTCATTCCCCCTAAATTTGCAAGCAAAAAATGGAAAAGGAGGGGGTCCTTTGTTGGCAAGCAGTGGCTGTGTAATATGCTGGGGCCATCTGCGTAGTCCGGTATCTGCTCTCCCCTGCTCCCTGTGTCAGAGGTGGTGTTGGAACCGCTATGTACCTCATCCTGGCCTCTGCTGAAATCAGCTCCAGTCCGGGACCGTGTGACAAATGATTCCAATCTAGGCTGAGCGCCCTTGACTTGACCCTGACCGCTGTAGACAATAAGGGCAAGCTCAGTCACTGGAAAAGATGTTCTGCGCTAATAAACCCGAGTACGGACCAGGGGTTGCAGTGAACAGAGGCACGGCTGGGGGCGGTTTAGAGGGGGGCTGAACAGGGAGAGAGGGAGGAGGACAGTTCAGGTTCTGACCTCTCAGGTGCAGGTTGATAATGAGTCTCCCTGTTTGCTCTGTGAAAATGACCTCAGAGAGATGAAAGGAGCCAGAGCACAACAAAGAGCCCCATTCTCTGCTAGTCTGAAATAGGATCATTCTAAAGGATTGACTTATGAATGCGCTTTCTATTTTCATTTCTTTTAAAGGGCACTTAAGCCAAAATACAAACATGTAAAAGTAGTTGGGCTAGATGCCGTCACACAGCCACTGAAACCAAGCACACCTTCTCTCAGACCCCACACATGCAAACAAAACAGCCAAAACTGCACATAAAAGCAGGCACTCAGTTGCACACACATGTATGCAAGCACAAACATACAAAAACACACACTGACAATATCCCCAATCCTGCTTGTGCCTCCCCTTGTCTCCTTAATAAACCCTATAAAATGAGTGTGCTCTTGCCAAGCATGGTGCCGTAAACATGCCACTCTAGAAAGGTTCTGGGCATCCCGCTAGTTATGCTAATGAAACCCCCACCCTCCTCTGTTTTTCACTCTCTCTTATCCTGCTGGCACAGCCTTCAGTCTTCCGCAGTACACCACTCCATTGTCATCCCCTGCCCCTGTTCTGCTGGCATCAGACTAGATAATATACAGCAAAACGAAGATCCAAGAACGCTTGTAAAAAAACATGGCAAGAGAATAATATGGTTATTATTTCTTTGAACTCAAAACCAGGCCATTGTTCTTCATTTTTGTGTCCCAATTTGTAGCAAAATATGGTACAAAATATGATTATCTTAACAATGTGCATGCATGGATGGCTAATTATAATGATATAAACAACTTCTCCAAGGTAAGCAATAGGAAAGACACAAGAAGAGATCATACAATATCGTACAAAATAACCTCCACTTGCGTCTGTTAAGCTTTGAGCAGCCAAAGTTGTTCACAGGCAGGAAGTGGAGGCATGACTTCTAGTAGTGCTGATTCTGGCACAGTAGAGAGACTGAGCAGGTTCTTTGTCATGGGGACTTTGAGGAACATAGTGTTGAGAGGGGAAAGTGCTGGGCACAACAGGAACCAGTGAAGTCTGCTGAACTCTGCTGAGTGTCAATGTGGAAGCCAGGATTATACCCTCCATCCTTTGGCTCCAAAATACAAAACCCACTTGTCACCCAAAGTTTTGTTTGTGTGAATCTAAGTATAAGAAGGTGTGTGATAATGCACATTTGTGTGCGTGTTCACATATTCATGCATCTACAAGGTACTGTGTGCATGTGGCTTTCTCAAGACTTGTTTGGTAAGCCAGGACTCTGACATGTGGTTTTGTGGCTTGACTGCAGAGGAGTTTATCACAGATAATTACATAAGAATGTGCTGGAAAAGGAACAAACCACGGACAGTCTGGGCTGGCAGATGCTGAGACTCTGCCTACACAGTGCCCCATGCTCCCTGCACTCCAGCCCCCACTGGGCCTCTCTGAGCTTGAAAGGGCAGCAGAGAAAACACTGAAACGCCGGAGAGCCCAAATCAGCTTCTTTTATTTCTCACCCTACAGCCCGCTTACGTCTCTCTCATCCACTGTACTTTTCATACATTCAACACAATAAAGTTTACTGCATACACAAGTGAAAATGTTTTTTGAGTCAAGAATATTGATTTTAATTTAATATCAACATTGTTTAAAATAGAGATAGGGAACACTTTAACTCTAACTCTTGACAGAAAAACGTATTTGGTATGGTGAGCGTAAACGTGCATAGTGAGGAGAATGTTATATGATGTCTTTACAGGTGTCCAGGAGTCAACTTCAGTGAGTCATCTTAAAGTATTGACATGTCCGCTCAGCTGCGAGAATAATGAAACATTTCTCCAGTAAATGGAAAATGGTTTCCAACAGTACAATAGAGGAAGAAAGAATTGCAGTTCTACCATAAACATGACCAAATGATCTATCACCGAAAAAAATAGCACAAGATAACCTCAGTTTTGTTATAGGCACATTCACTCATACATAAAGACTACCACTGCCACTAAATTCACTCTCAGGGATGTGCACACTCTAGCAGCAGGTATGGGAGGCAGTTGTGTGTTTAATGGTTTATTCTGTATTATAAAGGGAACCAAGAGCCCAGGGACCATTGAGACGCCTTTCTCCTGCTTCCTTCTATTCTACTCCACCATTAGATGGAAATGATTTCTGATCACTACCGAGCAGCTCCTGAATCGAATGAGTGACCCCAAGGTGAACATGCTACTATAAAGCCCTATTGCAAGTTCATTTAGCCATTAATTCACTGTAGACATCATTACTTCCATATTTTACAGGTGTCAAAAGTGATATGGCTGCGTTTGTGCATGTGTGTGTGTGTGTGTGTGTGTGAGAGAGAGAGAGAGCGATAGAGAGACAGTGAGATTGTGTGGAAGAGAAGAAAGACAGAAATGCAGCCTATTTCATATGAAACTGAAATCTGTTGTGTTTTAAATAATATAACAACCTTACATTATTCTATTATATATATACATATATTATCTGAGCTATAAAACAACACTGGCACATTTGTGGGTGTAGAGGCTCTCTATACTCTGTTATTAAGAGATATTGAACAGTAATTTTGATTGGTTCTTTGGGTTGACAAAGCCAAACATTTGTACATGTTCTCTGATCAATAATTTTGTTTGTAACTATAGCAGATACCAACAATCACTACGTAAGACAACATACCATGCAAGATACACTGTCATCTTTGCTGTGATCCAAGAGAGAAATGTGGAAAGGCTTGTTTAACAAATAACCCTACAAAATATAAAAAAAGGGGAAAAAGAAAGGAAAAAAAGATTGGATGCTAAAATACAGTGTGTAAGTCTCCCCCAAGTACAAAATGGTCAATTTTGCAACTGTGTGTGTGTGTGTGCGTGTGTGTGTGTGTGTGTGTGTGTGTGTGTGTGTGTGTGTGTGTGTGTGTGTGTGTGTGTGTGTGTGTGTGGTAGGAGGGGGAGGGGGAGGAGGCTTGTCTCGACTGTAGGAGGTGTGGGATGTGTGGGTATATCTATGTGCTGATGTACTGAATTGGAAATGGAAGTTTATAAGGTCTCTGGCAAAAAAGCTCTCCTCTGCCCTCTTAAGATAATGAAAAGAGGGACTAAAATCTGACCATTGCAAAACTGAAACCACCGAGGAAGGAAGATGAATAACCTTGTGCACCAGCCCACTGAATACTGGGTATCAATGCCTTTTCAATTCACTTACTTTTTGTAATCATCAAGGTCAAAAGGCAATTTCTGCAACTACAGAAATAAATAAAACAGGTTGGCAGCAAATTAAATAGAAAGGGGAACAAAGCCATGCCTCCAGCTAGAAACAGAAAAAAACAAGGGTAGAAAATCTCATATGAAAGCTAATTTTAGATAACATCAAGCTTTGCCATTTGACTAATTGGAATACACTTTACTCTTCATACAGAAATGCCATTAGCACTTAAAACATTGTGCGTGAAATATTTTTGTTGTGCAAAGCATTATTTTTTTCCATCCATGACTACATCGAAAAAGCTGTTGATGGTGAATAGGGTAGATTTATTCAATTGTTTGTTATAATTACATTACCTTAAAAGAACACTGATTGTAACAGTTTTATTTTTTCTGCTGCGATTTCACTGAGTTATTATCATTTTGTCTATTAAAAGCCCAAATGCCTTTCCTAATCCATTACACCATGTTCCCCAGCACTCAGTTGTCAGTGGTCCCCCCATCTTTATTTCCCCTTACCTTATTATATATACATATACCAGGGAAGAGTATCATACTCAAGTAGGTTATTGTCTGCAACTTTATGTTAGTCATGTGTCTACTGTATTAAACTAGCTACTGTCTAATGCTGCACTGAAAATGTGTCTACAATAAATGAATCCAGCATTTACTAGGGGTGGGTATCAGTAATAGATTTATTAATAATCTGACCTGATCAATCTTTTTTTTCTCCACTATTCAATCTTTTTTTCTTTAGTATATATAGAATTTGAACAGATGATGGGGAGCTGGAAAAGATGAAGAAATTATTTCAACTGCTTCTAAGACTGACTGATAAAACTACAATAAAGTGAGATATAAGTTATGTCATGTTTTACTTTACGTTTTATAATCAATATAGAATAGAATAAAGCTTTATTGTCCAACAAGATGGAAATTCGTCTTTGGCTCACCAAACACATGAGACAACATAAAAGCAGACATACAACATAAAAGGAAAAATATTCAGGCCGATACGGTAGAATTATTTTCTCAATGATTAATGGATCTGGAATATAGTGTATGACATGACTACTTGAACTGTGAAAAACATCCCTCATTTTCACAGTATCTTACAGTATATATGTTAACAATGCTGCCATATGTATTATTTCGGGGTCATGTATTTCTGAGGACAATCGCATATGGAAATTGTTTTTATTCATCAATGTCCAATAAAAATGGTTCCAATGTGTCAGGTGTGCACCCAGAATCTGTAATTCAAGCCATTCAAATATATTTCTTAGTACAGTTTACAGTGATAAACCGGTTGTCATTTTATTTGTCATGTTAAATCATATGTCAATCATATTGAAATGTTCCCACAGATTTTTGTTTGAAAAATAACTACAGGCTAAAGCTTCTCACTGCAAACACAGTTCAAAGGGTAACAGTCAACTGCTCACACAGTCTCCTGTAAAGATAATGGAAGGAAGTGGATAGTTCTGAGGCCATGGGAATATTTTCTATGACGCTTAACTTGCTAATATGACATTGTACAACTCTTATTTTCTTGTCTGGTCCATTTTTCTGGAGAATAAATCAGATCCATCAAAAATATTTGGAATTAATTTCATTTGTGGCAGCAAAAGACGATCAAGACAAATCTCCTACAGGGTAAACTGGGCTTGTGGTAAAGTTTTAGAATCATTAAGTCACATGCATAGGCAGAAACTCCTCAATATTTGCTGACATTAAGGAATAAATAGCCATGATACAAGTAACACACACACACACACACTGTAATACATGAGCCAGTAGTCACTCCATTCAAATAGAAACCTTTGCTGTTGTGAAAACTAAAATGTCTAGAGTATAATACCTACCCTACTTAAAAAGTAAGAAAGTAAGTTATTTCCAATAAAGAAAACAAATATATACAATTACTTTGTTAAGGACAAATCATACTATACTTGGCACAACTTTACAATTTTTAAAGCAGATGCAGCTTAAAGAAATAAAAATCAATAAAACCTGATAAAACATTAATCCCCATTTTATTAATTGAATATACTATAATTGAACATATTATAGTATTAATTTGGGTTCAGTCATTATGAAGTGTTTCACAGACAAAAATGATTCCCTTGAAGGGAACTTCGCTTGTTCTCCTATTCCTGTTATTAATATCAATATGTGCTCCTGGGCTCTTACTGACTTTGGCAGCTTGTTTTAAAATCTCTGCAGGGTGGATTTCTTAGTTTTTCTTTCAACAGATAGAGCTAAGAGATAAGTGAACTTTATTAAACTGTGATTGTGTGATATTGAGCAGTGTTATTAACGGCTCAAGGTTATTGTGTGAGGTGGGTTCAGACTTTATATAGCCTATAGCATAATAAATTAAATCAGTAATACCAACCACTGAATGCTGTCATTTACAGCATGATGCTGGCAAGAATTTCATTTCGGCCATAACTCTCTCTCTCTCTCTCTCTCTCTCTCTCTCTCTGGGCTCTGCAAACTAAGTAACAACAGGCCCTTATGAAAAAGTAAACAAGTTGTTGCGGTGTGCAGTTTATTCCTCAAGGGTACATCCCGTCCCAACCTCCAAGCCTTTCAGTGTGCAGCCAGAGGACTCTCATTTGTCTGGCTCTTTCGTCAGGGACAGATTCCTCCTGGCTTGGAGGGAGATGGACGTTTTTATAAGTGTTGGCATCAGACAACGTGGCCTTAGCCTGATTTTACTGTCCCTGATTCTGCTCTCTCTGCACAAGGCAGACGTTCTGGTCTATTTTGATAACACCAACAGTATAAATTTGCTGATATTATATACATGTGAGTGAAAACACTTTATTTATTGCTGTTTAGAAGCCTCCATGTAAGAGCAAAACAAGCACTCACAAGAAAGAGAGTAATGATATGCTTTAGGTCAATATTTTACACAATGATGCATTTTGGGAGCCACATCTCTACAGGGTATGTGTGAAACAATGGGTGTCATAACTGCCCTGTGCAGTTTATTAATCTTTCCTTGCCCTCTAATCAATCTGCCTCTCCCCTTGCAAACACTGGTTACATTCCTGCGTTAAACAAGAGACCATCTTTCACAGTGGCACAAAAGGGAGGCTCCAGGATGGTGATGTCTCTCTTACGCGAGGCAGCCGGCACAAAACGACTTCCTCAGGATGTTTTTAAATCAATGACAGCAAGATTAAGCAGGAAAATGTTACTGAGGGCTGACGTGTTTGTCAAGCTTGTGTAGCAAGGATTCTGAGGACGTCAAGTTTTACTTTCCATGGTAGGATAAGAGATGTAATTTATTTCTAAGAGTTTGGCTTTGACTCTTTTTTGCTCAAAGCCAAAATAAAAATAATGACTGATTACATATAAACTACCTGAATCATAGTTTTCAATGACAAAACTTAAGTCCGACAGATTTTGAAGCCGTGACATCATGGTTTCTTTTGTAATTATTGAATCTAGAGAAAATTTTATTCAGCATGGCCAACGACACAAATTGTGTCATACTTACAACTGGAAACCATTTGGGAGGTATGTTGTGAAGTCATGCTGTACTGCTCAGCTAAAATGATTCTACAGCTGACAGTGAAGGGAAGTAGCCACTATTCTCGTTATTCCCGATTGTACAGTCATACTGCAGCAATTATTCAAAATCTTTGATTATCCTCACAGAGGCAATGCAATCATGGCTGAAAATCAATTTCAGGGACATCAGGAAAAATCAAAAAGCAAGCACAGTGCCAACAGGGCCAAGGGCCTGTGTGAGAGAAAAGGGGATTTTTTTTCTCATCATCATTTCAGTATTCCTTTTGCAAAGGGTAATCAGCCAGCAACACCAGAGGACTTGCTGTTAGCCAGAGCCAGATCCTGATCCTGTTCAGAGCTGCTAGTGATGTAGAGCCAGGTAGCATCCAATTAGTGCTTAGTGTAACTTAATGCAAAGTGCTGGCACTCAGCTCACCGAATCCAACTAGTTGTCATAGAATTTCCACACTTCTGCTGTCAAATTCATGAACATTTGCTGATTTGCTTTGCTTTCTCAAGGCACCATGAAGTTGAAATGAGACATTTCCATCAATGCTGCGCTGTGTATGGCCATTTTCTGCTAAAACAGATTGGCCAGATTACTGATGAGACGGCGGGCACGTCAGCACCGGCTGCTTGATGCTTATTGACAACTGTGTTGCTTTAGAACCACATTTACTCCTTTTACATATAGAGCAATTTGTA